>NC_053427.1:84919834-85078758 GCF_007990345.1 Gossypium hirsutum
AAAAATATTATGCACTAATAATTACGAAAGTTTGGTGGTTTTATCATCATTGTCCACTCACTCTTATTTAAAATTGGTTAAATATCTATTTTGGTCTTTTAGATAATTGTTATCAAGTCTTCAAGTATTTAATTAGTGATTAAACTTTTACAATTTAGTCCCTAAGCTTTAATTAGTTATTTTTTCGGTTAAATTACTTAACCAATCTTCCATATATTTTCAATATTTCTATTTTACCTTTACAGACTTAGTTTATGAAAATAAAATTTTGAAATCGCGGTTTTTGATACCTGAAAAAATCAGGTCTTTACAAATCTAGTTGTGAAACAAGAAATTTTTTGAGGGGAAAAACATGAATTATAAAAGTTTTAGAATTTCAAAATACAATTTTATCTTTATATTAATTTATAAATATTTCTAGAGGGACTAAAATTTAGCATATTTATTGTTGAACCCAATATAGCATATTTTTACGACCATGGTTTGGTAAATGACCACACGAATCTCTCCAATCTATTGTTGAATCCAACATAGCATATTTTGCACTTTCCTAATGGAAGCAAAGCAGCTAAAATTTTCTTCTCAAAGTTTGAGTTGGAACACATCTATAATAATTTTCACTCTTGTCTTCTTTACCTTCTTACGAAACTTATGAAAATGTAATGGCAGCAACCAATAAAGGTAGGTAAAAATATAAGATGTTAGAAAAAGGATTTTCCCAAACGCCTGGAGGAATACTGGTGTCACTACTATGCTCTCTGAAAGAAACTCTAAAACCCTGTTACCCTTCACCACTGTCGTGGGCTATAGTTATTCTTAAGAATGAAGTTTTTCTTTGTATTTGTTCAAGTTTTTCTTGTCTTTGCCTTTATGGAAGATGTTAATAATTTTACTTTTAGTTCTCCATGAAATAAAAAGTTTGGTGCTCTGTCTTTCATCTGCTTCTGGTTTTGCTGTAAAAGTTAAAGACAGTTAACCTAAAAAACTTAGGATGGAAAAATATGATTTTTAAAAAAAATGAAATTATTTGTATAGAATAAATACTCGTGTCTTATGTTATCGTGTTATTTTTAAGATATTATGTATCTATAAAACTTTTATTATATAAAAAATATATATATAATTGTATATATGAATTATTGGAGTTTTTCCTTCTTTTTTAGAGATAAATCTTAAAATTATACATAAATTATGGCTTAATGTGCAATTGCATACATGAAATTTTGATTTGATCCAATTCTTATAAATTATTAACACAATTATTGATATAACATCATTTTATGTTTATATATTACATACA
Source organism: Gossypium hirsutum (assembly GCF_007990345.1). Lineage (NCBI taxonomy): Eukaryota > Viridiplantae > Streptophyta > Magnoliopsida > Malvales > Malvaceae > Gossypium > Gossypium hirsutum. Next base: position 84,921,135 of record NC_053427.1, read on the forward strand.
TAAATAATTATATTTATTCAATACAAAAATAATTTGATGTATTTATTTCTTTAAATGTGCATGATTAAATCAAAATTAAAGTTTCAAGTATATATTTGAACCACAATTAAAGTTTTATGTGTATAATTATACCAAATTAAAATCCGTATATACAATTATACATTAAATCAAAATTTATGTATAATTTTAAAATTTATCCCCTCTTTTTATCAATTTATAAGATTTTTACTTCCAGTGGGATAATATTACCAAACTTTCTTAGGAGTTAGGACCACCCCCACACAGAGTCAACAATCACTTCATAGCCTTTTCATTTATGGAACGTGTAAATCATTTTCCAAGCTTAAACAATTTACCACACTCTCAATAACTTCAGTAACTTATTATTATTGAAGTAGGTGAAAACTCGATTAATAGGTTACAATTTAGATTTTTTTTAAATAAAATAATTTTAATTTCACGTTTGGTGGGAGGATTATTTTTTTCTACATATTTTAGTTATGAGTTAGCAATAAATTCATTTAACTGGTAATATTTAACCCCTCCCATGACTTATTTTTAACAAAGGGAAGGAAAATTTTTCACTTATTTTAAAAAGGTCTTATTTTTTTACAATAATTTTTACTCATCTTTCTAATTTCTAGTTTAAATTTGTACTAATTATTCTTTATTTTATGTAATTGTTGTAGGCCATTTTGTCCGAGGCCCAATAAAACCCAAAATAACAATTAATTAAATGGTCTATAAAGTTCAAGTTACAAACAGGCCTAATATGGCCCAAATCAGAAGAAACCTAGCCCAACAGACCCAAACCCAAATAACCAAAGTCAAACTAGGGTTTCAGAAAAGTTGAAACCCTAGCTCCTGGCTGCCGCACGTCTAACATCGCCACTGCTGCGCCGCCTGCCACCACCTACTCTATCAACACCTGCAAAACAAGATAAACACGCAAACAACAGAAACACATAAGAAAAATAATAGAAATAACATGTAACATTGGCTATAAAAGCCGAATATCATATCTGTAATAAAGGGGGTTTTTTTTGTGAATTAAAAAAGAGATCCAAGAAAACAAAAAGAACAGGCAAAGATTATTTTTTTCTTTTTTTCGAGACTGTTTATTTTCGTTTATTATTATTTTTTTGCCTAAAAAACTAAATATATTAAATATATAAAAAAAGAGAGAGAGAAAACGAGACTTACTTAGACGTCCGGCCACCGTACACAACGGCGGCCCTCTTCGCCGATTTCTGGGCTTCGGCCGGAGGGGAAGGGAAAGGGTTGAGAGAATCTGAGAGACTCTCAATTTTTTTTTTTGAAAAAAATGAAGTTGATTTTTTTGTTTTCTTTTTGCTATTTATATGGGGTTCAATACAGCGCCATTTTGGGCTTAAGCATCAATAGCCAAAATGATGTCGTTTTACATCAAACTCGAAAATTGACCCGACCCAGTAGCTAGGATCCGCGTGTTTTTAATGGAAGGGCTAATTGCACTTTTAGCCCTTCCGATTTTTAATGATTTTTTCAATCAAGTATTTTAGTTTTTTTAATTTTACCCCACAATTTATTGCACTTTCAATTTGATCTCTATTTGAACGACGTCGTTTTGGAGAAGGGAAAATTACCCTTTTAGTCCTTCCTTGTTATTCGCGTGTTCAGAATGGTCCTCCCTATTTTTATTTATTTTTGATTTGCCCCAAAATTTTGTTTTAAGGTTCAATTTAGTCCTTTTTGTTATTTTGGCTATTTTATCATTAAATTAATTAATTTAGTATTATTATTACTATTACTATTTTACTCATTTTAGTTATACACTTATTAGTATTACCATATTGTTAACTTAATTAATTTTTACATTATCATTTCTATTATACTTTTTATTATTTATGTACCTAAATATTTTAAATATATTTATTCTATTTTATCCCCTATTTTTTATATATTCTTTTATAATTTTAAAACCTTAAATTGTTAATTGTTATTATTATTATTAATCGTCATTATTAATATTATTATTCTTAATTTGCTTTATACCTTATTTATTTAATATTAGTTCTTTAGTTTCAAATTATGAATTTGTTATATTTATTACTTGTCTTTTTACTTTTGATTTGTTCACTTTATTTTATTTTCGTTCTTTATATTATTGTTCATATTAATGTGTTTGCATTCATTCTGTTATGCCTATTAACGATGTAATCTTTTTACATTCTCACTACAACATCGTGTTACATTTTACCCTATATAAAAAATTCTGTTCAAATAAGTAAAACTTCACATTTTGATTTGAAAAGCTCATACCCTAACATACAGGGTTTCAATTTTCTCGATAAATCCAAATAAACGAACATCTTTAAAAGCAAGATTTTTCTTTTAAAATAATCTCGAGAATTAGGGAGAATTGTATTCTAACTTACGGAGTACGATTTCTTCCTAAAACTGAGAGGATCAAACACCTTTCAATAAGTAATTTTTTTAGGGATTTATTCTTGTATCGGGAATTTAAGACATTGTGTCCTAACTTACGGGATGTACTTTTCTTTCCCGATTAACGTAAAACATTCCCATTTCTTGAAAATTTTCAATGTTTTAATAAAGGATTGTATTTTTTAAAATCTTTTTAAATTTTCTATTCTCGACATTAAGACATTAAGTAATCAACTAGGTATCAATTTTGGGTGTATCGAGGATGCTAATCCTTCCTCATGTGTAATCGACCCCCGAATCCATTTTCTGGATTTTGTAGACTAAAAATTATTGTTTTAGTAAATTTAAACTTTTATTAAAATGATTAAATTATGAGGTGATCCAATCACACCTAAATAAAAAGGATTGGTGGCGACTCCTGTATTCGTTTTCGTTTTCAAAATTAAAGTCGACCCCTTTTTACAAAAAAATGGTTTCGACAGTAATAAATAAGTTGAATTTGTGAAGTTGAGTTTGTGATTGATGTGATCCCAGGAACAGCTCCGATATCCATAACACTGTATAGAATGGCACCGGCGGAATTAAAAGAGTTGAAAACTCAGCTACAAGAATTATTAGACAAAGGGTTTATCCGACCAAGTACGTCTCCTTGGGGTGCACCTGTATTGTTTGTAAAAAAAAAAAGATGGCTCATTAAGACTGTGTATAGATTACAGACAGTTGAATAAGGTTACAATTAAGAATAAATATCCATTTCCTCGTATTGATGGTTTGTTTGATCAACTCAAAAGTAATGTAGTGTTTTCAAAGATAGACCTTAGGTCTGGGTATTATCAATTAAAAGTTAAAGAATGTGATGTGCCAAAAACTGCTTTCAGAACTCGGTATGGTCATTACGAATTTTTGGTTATGCCATTCGGGTTGACAAATGCTCTTGCAGCTTTTATGGATCTGATGAATCGGATTTTTCAATCTTATTTGGATAGATTCGTGGTTGTATTTATTGATGATATACTAATCTATTCAAAGATAGAATCTGAGCATGCTCAACACTTGAAAATTGTGTTACAAACCTTGAAAGAGAAGCAGTTGTATGCAAAATTTAGCAAGTGTGAATTTTGGCTACATGAGGTCAGATTTCTAGGTCATATTGTGTAAGTTGAAGGGATTCGAGTAGATCCGAGTAAAGTGTCTGCAGTGGTGAATTGGAAAATTCCAAAGAACATAATAGAAGTGCGAAGTTTCTTAGGATTAGCTGGTTATTACCTTTGATTTGTGAAAGACTTTTCAATGATTGTCTCACCGTTGACTCGGTTACTTTATTAGAAGAATGTTGAATTTGTTTGGTCTGATGAGTGTCAACAGAGTTTTGATCAATTGAAGAAAATGTTAACAGAAGCTCCGGTCTTAACTCAACCAGAATCGGGTATACTGTATGTTGTTTACAGTGATGCGTCTTTAAATGGATTGGGTTGTTACTGATGCAGTCAGGAAAAGTAGTGGCTTATGCTTCTCGGCAGTTAAAATCGCACGAGAAGAATTATCTTACACATGACCTTGAATCGGTTGTAATTGTATTTACTTTAAAAATTTGGAGGCACTATTTATGCGGTGAGAAATGGTATGTGTATATAGATCATAAAAGTCTGAAGTATTTAATGACTCCGAAAGAGTTGAATTTGAGATAGAGACGGTGATTCGAGTTGTTAAAAGATTATGATCTTGTTATTGATTACCACCCGGAGAAAGCTAGTGTAGTGGCAGATGCACTTAGTCGAAAGTTGTCTTTGTTTGCACTTTGAGCTATGAATACTCATTTATCTATTACTAAAGATGGTTCTGTGTTAGTAGAGTTGAAAGTGAAACCTGTATTCTTTCAGCAGGTTCAAGATTTGTAAAAAGATTATCCAAAATTTGTACTAAAGAAATAGATGGTTCGAGACAAATTGAGTTCAGAATATAATATATACTGATGATGGAGGCATGTTGTATTTTCGCAATAGAATTTATGTTCTGAATAATTCAGATGTGAAGAGAAGATATATAGAATTTAATGTGGGAGATCATGTGTTCTTGAAAGTTTCTCCGTGGAAGAAAGTTTTACGGTTTGGTAGAAAGGGAAAACTTAGTCCACGATTTATTGGGCCGTATGAAGTCATAGAAAAAATTGGTCCAGTACCTTATAGATTGGCTTTGCCTCCAGAAGTTGAGAAGATCCATAATGTGTTTCATGTATCTATGTTGAGATGGTATAGATCAGATCCTTCACATATGATTCCTCATACCGAGATAGAAATACAATCAGACATGACTTATTCGGAGGAACCAGTGAAAATTTTGGCTCCAGAAGTTAAAGAATTGCAGAACAAACGGGTACCGTTGGTAAAGGTGCTATGGCATCGACATGGTATGAAGGAGGCAACCTGGGAAATAGAAGAATCAATGAAATCACAGTATTCGAACCTATTTTCAAGTAAAACTTTTCGAGGACGAAATTTTCTAAGGGGCGAGAGTTGTAACAGCCTAATTTTCAGTGGTGTCGGAAACGGTGATTCGAAATCACTAAATTCGACCAATGAGTCTTAAAATTTAATAAAATAATAATTATGGGTCAAGTGTGAATTTATAAGAATTTTTGAATTAGTAAATTTTGTGATTTATTGAATTTTGTGGTTTAAAAAGAATTTAATAGGTAAATTAGGTCTAAAATGAGGTATCGAGACCTCGACTTCATAAACCAAGCCATAAATATTTTTATAAATATTTATGGAGTGTCATTGAGTTAGTATAAAAGCTTCGTTAGAAAATTTGAACGTTTGGATAGTCAATTAATTAAAAAGGACTAAATTGAAAATAGTACAAAATTAATTAAATTGTGATTAAATAGCTTAAGTGATAAATAATGAGGGACTTAAGTCATAAATATGCCAATAAAGGATAGTTGAGACAGCATAAGAAAAGAAAAAAATCTGGAAAAGTGATGTAATAAGGGCAAAATTGGAAATTTTGTAAAAGTTAACAGATAAAAATCTTAATTAAAAGAGTTTCTAGGCAATTCTTCATATTTCTCAGCCAAAAACGCCATTAAAGAGTCCCTCAAAGCTGATTTTTCATATATTTGAACCATTTAAGTTTAATTCTTTATTAATTCTTGTAATTTTTGTGATTTTGATACTTTTACAATTAGGTCCAACTAATTATTTCATTAGTTATTGATTTCATGGCTGATTTTTAAAGTTACCATTGATGAGTGCTGGATTTTTATGATGAATTAATATGTAATTAAAGCTTTAATTTTATTATATGATGATGTTATTAAGTAATTTTGATAGAAATTGATTTTAGGGACCTAATTGTGAAAAAGTTTAGAATTGGTGTTTTTTACTGAAATTCTGAATATCAAAGGCTTTATAGTAGTCTAAAATGGTTGGATAAGGTGTTAATTGAGAAAAATTAGATCAATTGAAGGGTTAATTGAGTAGGGACTAAATTGTAAAAATTATAAATTTTAGGGGTAAAAGTGTAATTTCAAAAATTGAAAGGCATAAATTGTGAATTAAATTTGTATTTAATTAGATGCTAATGAATGAAAAAATTTTATATTATAGATCGGGAATCTGAAGATAAATACGGAAAAGAGAAAGTATCGAACTAGTTTCTGAACTTTTACAACTTCTATGAATTGGCCCAGGTAAGTTCATACAGCTGAAATTTTATGATTAATTGTTAATGTGGGAATGATATAATGTATCAATCTTTATATTGTTGTTGAATTATGATTATGGTAAAAATGAGAATAAAATGATATTGTTAGTTCAAATTAAAGGATATGCAGGATTGAGTACATACGTTCGGTAACCAGTGATGAATTGATGAATAAGTCCATGGTGGATCCATGGAAAAGTGTGAAACGTAAGTATGGTATTTCAGTGAAGAAAACCATACTGAGTTGTGAAAAGTAGGTATGGTATTTTGGTAAAGAAAACCATACTGAGTTGTGAAAAGTAGGTATGGTGTTTCAGTGAAGAAAACCATACTGAGTTGTGAAAAGTACGTATGGTATTTCCGTGAAGAAAACCATACTAAGTTATAGCCTTGTGAAATATTCAAGCAAATTGTGGCACCAGGCAAATGATATACTCAATTTCGTAAGATGATCCTTAATTTGACAGGTATTTGTAAGTGCAATTGAAACTAAATGTCAGAATAGAAGTTGATATCTGATATTGAGCTCGATTGGATAGATTCATTGTTTGAGATTGTGGTTGGCAGAAAATATTGAATTTTTATTTGTTTATTAATGTTGTTAGTGAAATTTTGGTAAGATTTTATTATGAGCCTATGAACTTACTAAGCTTTCTGTAAGCTTACTTGTGTGTGTTTATTGTTTCTTGTAGATTGATATATATATGTTCGGAGGATCGGATCTACATCAACGATCACACTATCCAGATTTACTACAACTTTTTGATTTATATGGCATGTATAGGGACTTGGTCATTTTGTGTGTATTCTTATGATATGTCTAAGGAGTAGCAAGTAAATATTCGATAATGATTAGTTATTAAAATGGCTATGTAGGAACGTGTTTTGGTGTTGTGTGTGTTTAAATTATAGTTAATACAAAGAAATGATAAAAGAGTAAGAATTTGCAATGGAACAGTTTTTGGACAGCATCATTGACATGATTTGAAAAATCACCAAAAATGGTAGAAGTTGAATTAGAAGCTGAATGAGATATGAAATTAAAGCTGAATGAGTATATTTTCACATGAAAGAAATAGAGTAAGCAAAAGAGTTGTATATTTTTAGATATTTGAATTTTAGTGAGATAGGATCAGAATAGCTTTTGAAATCCCCTGTCCAAAAATAATTTGGAAATATAATTTATATGTTTAGATTCCTTAGTGAGTCTATTTTCAAAAGAAACAAGCGAGAATGTTATCTGAATTCTATTTTGGACCTTTCATTATAATATGATTTATGAATTTTAATATTTTTATAGAATAATATGCTTTAAATTAGTTTTTGTATCATTTATAAAAATTATAATAAACTTACAAAATAATTTAATGATATTTAATTATTAACCGAAAAAATTATATCATATATATTCTATATATATTAAGATTCCGAATCATTAATTATATATCTACACATTATAATAAATTCATCTTTCAAAATTTTCCTTATAATTAAAGCATAAATTATATTTATAATATTATAAATATATTATATCATAAGTATTCTTTCAAATATTTTTTAAATGTTTAATAGTAGCGACCTAAAATTTACAAGGGGACTAGTCGAGACGATTATTGAAAATTTGAAAAAAAGTCTAAATTTTATTTTTTTAAAAAAGAGGAGTCACCATCGATCTTTTTTCTAGGTGTGATTGGACACCTACTAAATTCTCTTTTTAGAAGAAAAAAATTATTTTTAAAATTTATTAGCACCCTCGCGATGCCCAAAAATTGGTTTCTCGTTTAACGTGCATTATCCTAATTTTTAAAAATACGAGTTCAATTTAATATTTAATCGTGATCCAATTGAAAAACAAAAATTTTGTTAAATTAAATATTATTGTTTTATATATATTAAAATTAAATTTTGATGATTTACAAGTAAAAAAATACTTTTTTTATTTTTTTGAGAAAATTATGAAATTTTCAAATTTTAGAAAGGCTTTCCATATTTAACAAAAATCACTGATACATAGCAGTGAAATCAATGACTTGATGCTAAATCGGTTCGTTATTTAAATTAAAAAATTGTAAAATAAAATATTTCTAAAAAAGATATTTAAAAATACTAATTTAATTAAAAATGAGATAATATTTAAATACAGGGACTAAATAAATAAAATAAAAAAAGATCAAGAGTTTACCAAAAACCCAAAATATGGGCTTGATCAAATGGGCTATATGACTCGGGCTCTTTTTTTTTTCTCTTTTTTTCCTTTTTTTTTTCCTTTTTCTTGCAGATTGGGCCATTGGCTCGACCTGCTGGGCTGGGCGCTAGCTTGCTAGCTAGTTGACTTAGGTCTGCTGGGAAGTGGGCCTACTATTGCTGTTGGCCTGCTGCTTGCTGCTGGGGTGTGATGGGTCAGGTCAGATAGCACGGGTCGGGTTAGGTCAAACCCAACTATTTATTATTACTTTTTCTTTTTTTTGTTGGGCCTGTTGGCCGCTGGTGGGCCGGCTGTAGCCTCTATTGCTACTGGGCTGCTAGGCACTGATGGGCCTGCTCGTCGCTAGGGTCAGTATTGTTAGGTCGGGTCGGACCTAATTTTTATTTTATTATTTTATTACTTTTTTTCTTCTTTCTTTCTCTTTTCTTCCTCTTTCTTTCTTTCTTTTTCTTTCGTTTTCTTTCTCTTTTTCCTTCAACCCTAGCGCTTTTGGCAGTTGCCGATGCTCCCTTCGCCCAATGGCACGATGGTGGCCGGCTCTCCCCTCTCCCTCTTCTCTTCTCCTTTTCTCCTTTCCTTTTTTCTTCTCTTCTTTCTCTCTTTTTCTTCTCTTTCGTGCCGATTTTCTTGTACTCAGCTTGCTTGATTTCAACGGTGGTGGGACAGTGGCGGTGGCAGTAGAGCATGGCCGTGTGCTTTTGGCTGCTTTTTTTTATTTTTTGCTTTGTCTTTTTCTTTTTTCATTTTTCTTTGTTTGGTGCTAATTTTTTTGGGGATCAAAGTCCCTTTTATTGTTGATTTTTCTTCTTTTTGTAGGTAGCAGGTGGAGGAAGTGGGCCATGCCCTAGGCCGGCCACCGAAAAATCAAGGGACAAGTGGGCAAATTGCACCTGTCGGCAGGGGATTTTGTGTCAGAAGGACTATATTGCAAAGGGTGCAAAACTTATGGGGTTAATGTGTAATTTTAGGAAAATTTAAGGTCAAAATGTAATTTTAGGAAAGTTAGGGTCAAAATCTAATTTTAGGGAAGTTGAAGTGTCAAAATGTAATTTTAAGAAAGTTGGGTGTCAAAATGTAATTTATATTTTCTTTGTATTTTTCAAATTTTTATTATTATTTAAAATATAAAAACAGAAAGAAAACACTAATGGGCTAAAGCCTAAACAAGCCCAATTATCCAATCCCAATGGGCCCAATCATTGGGCCCAATGAGACAAGCCTAAACCCGGAATTTGGAAAAAATTTAAACACGAAACCCGAATCGGACAAAATTTAGTGCTTCTTCGCTCATCGCTGTGAAACAGGGATAGAGTAAAGACTGAAAAGCACTGAATTTTGTTCGATTGTCAAACAAATATTTTATTTTATTTTTATTTTTATTTTAAAAAAGAACTTGAAAACACCTTGGCGTACGACCCGAGGCTCAACTCACCTCTCGAATTATGAGTTGATCTTTGAAAAGCAGAAATATAAAATACCTTAGCGCGCGACCTGTGGCTCAACTCACCTCTCAGATTATAAGTTGATTTTTGAAAAATAGAAATTAAAAAATACCTCGGCATGTGACTCAAGGCTCAACTCACCTCTCAGATTTTGAGTTTATTTTTGAAAAATAGAAATTGAAAAATACCTCGGCGTGTGATCTGGGGCTCAACTCACCTCTCGAATTATGAGTTGATCTTTGAAAAATAGAAATTGAAAATACCTCAGCGCGCGACTCGAGGCTCAACTCACCTCTCGGATTATGAATTGATTTTTGAAAAACAGAAATTGAAAAATACATCAGCGTGTGACCTGAGACTCAACTCACTTCTCGGATTATGAGTTGATTTTTGAAAAATAAAAATTGAAAATACCTCAGTGCTCGACCCGAGGCTCCACTCATCTTCTCGGATTATGAATTGATTTTTGAAAAATAGAAATTGAAAATACCTCAGCATGCGACCCAAGGCTCAACTCACTTTTAGGATTATGAATTGATTTTTGAAAAACAAAAATTGAGAATACCTCAGCGCGCGCCCCGAGGCCCAACTCATTTTCTCGGATTATGAGTTGATTTTTGAAAAACAGAAATTGAAAATACCTCAGTGTGTGACCCAAGGCTCAACTCACCTCTCGGATTATAAGTTGATTTTTGAAAAATAGAAATTGAAAATACCTCAATATGCGACCCGAGGCTTAACTGACTTCTCGGATTATGAGTTAAGTTTTTATAAGCAGAAATTAAAAATACCTCAGCGTGTGACCCGAGGCTCAACTCACCTCTCGGATTATAAGTTCATTTTTGAAAAATAACAGAAATTGAAAATACCTTAGCGTGCGACCTGAGGCTCAACTCACTTTTCAGATTATGAGTTTATTTTTTGAAAAATAGAACTTGAAAATACCTCAATGTGTGACCCGAGGCTCAACTCACTTCTCGGATTATGAGTTGATTTTTCAAAGACGAAAAAAGTAATAATTTTGAAAAAAAGCAAAATTTAAAAAAGATTATCAGGTGAAACTCGAAAGCCTTCTTTTTCATTGATTTAGTGCAGCTACCTCCCAAAATTTATTGTTCTATTGGGATACTTGTATATGTCATGTACGATGTTATTATGATATGCGCGTGTTTGTCCTAAATCTTTTTATGCCTACATGATCATTCCATACACCCTGGATTGTTTGTCACGTGCCCTCTTTTTCGTAAGGGTTTGCATTTATTGCTTCAATCCTTGACTTTTCTCTCAGGTTTTGTACTCATCTTAAAGTTTTGTGAGTAATCCCACATTTTTCGTATGTCACCCTTCTGCCCCTTGTTAAACTTTTTCCTTGCTTTGAGGCCCTTGTAAATCAAATTCTCATCTGGATAATGCTCAACATTCCTTTTGTTTAGAGTATGTCATCTTATTATTTATTATTTAAATGAACCAAACATGAGATGCTTGAAAAATGACAAAGTAAGCATGAAGGGAAAACATTACGTTCATATTTTATTTCAAAAGCAACATAAAAAGAAGACTAACAAGGAAAAGTTCAATAAAGGAAACGTCATGAAGAAAATAAACGAATTTAATGGTCATGAATGCTCTAGATATCTAACGCATGAACTTTTCAATATTTCTCCATCAAAGATCTTTTCGAGCATGGCTTCTTGTGTAGAAGATTTCAAGCTTCTGAGAATACTTCAACTGTTGTAACTTCGTCATTTGACTCCCCGTTCAAGTTGTCTTGTTCTTTAAGTTCGAAGCTATTTCATTAGGATGCCTTTTTGGGTTTTCATCCTAATCCTTTTTGTTTATCAAGATGCCATTTTTAGGTTTTCATCTTGACTTGATTGTTTTAGGCATAATATTTCTTCACAGCATCTGAGTTCACTGGATTAGGTAATTCTTTCCCATCCATCTTAGTGAGAATCAGAACCCTCCCGAGAATATCTTTTTTACAACGTACAGCCCTTCCCAATTTGGTAACCATTTTCCTCGAAAGTCTTTTTGTATTGGGAGGATCTTTCTTAGTACGAGCTCCTTTTCGTGAAATTCTCTTGGCTACACCTTTTTAACATGGGTTGTGATCATTCTCTTCGGGTACATTTGTTTATCACAAATTGCCTTCAATCGTTTCCCATCAATAAGGTTTAGTTGATCATATCGAGCTCGAACCCATTCTGATTCTTCTAGTTTTGACTCAATCAAGACACGTAGCGATGGGATCTCCACTTCGATAGGTAGAACGACTTCTATCCCGTAGACCAGGGAGGAAGGAGTTGCTCCCGTAGATGTCCGTATAGAGATGCATTATGCGTATAAAGCGAATGGTAGCTTCTCGTGCCAATCTTTATATGTCTTAGTCATCTTCCCGATAATCTTCTTAATGTTTCTGTTAACTGGTTCTACTGTTCCGTTCATTTTGGGGCGATAGGGTGAGGAATTATGATGCTTTATCTGAAATTGCTCACACACTCTTGTTGTTCAAATTCAAAGCATTATCTAAAATAATTCTCTTAGGCAAACTGTATCGACATATGATCTCATTTTTTAGGAATCTACAGACTGTAGTCTTTGTCACATTAGCAAATGAAGTGGCTTCTACCCATTTTGTGAAGTAATCTATTAGCACAAACATGAATCAATGTCCATTAGAAGCCTTCGAGAAAATTGGCCCTATAAAATCCATACCCCACATAGAAAAAGGCCAGGGAGAAGTCATGACATGAAGGGGCGAAGGAGCTGCATGGATTTTATCGTCATAAATTTGACACTTGTGGCACTTTCATGCGTAACTAATGCAATCCCTTTCCATCGCCAGCCAATAATAATCAATTCTCATAATTTGCCTAGCCATAGTGAAACCATTGGTATGTGTTCTACAAATTCCTTCATGGACATCTTCAAGTATTCTTTTGTATAGAATATCCCCATCAAGAACAAATCCAATCGTTAGTCTCTTAATTGTTTTTTTGTAATTCTCATTTTCTTACTCGGGATACCTTTGATTCTTGATATACTGCAAGATATCATGGAACCATGGTCGTCTATCTAACTCCCTCTCAATGCTAAAACAATATGCGAAGACCTCATATATACTCATTTGGAGAGGCATTATTTTAGTTTCTCTGTTTGCTTTAAACATTAAAGCCAAGGTGGATAGGGCGTCAGCCAATTGGTTTTCTTCTCATGGGAAACAGTTCCGCAATGAGATCGCGATATCTAACTAATTTTGAATCCTTTATTTCCCAATATCCACGGATTTGATAAATCACTAATGCTGAGTCCCTATACACCTCTAAAATTTTGATTTTCCTTTCAATGGCTGCACGAAGTCCTATGATGCAAGCTTCATATTCCGCTATGTTATTGGTACAGAAAAAATTCAATCTGACAGTGAGCGAGTAATGGTTCCCTTTCGGTGACACTAAGACTGCTTCTATCCCGTGCCCCAATCCGTTCGATGCACCATCAAAGCTCATCTTCCATGATTGATCTTTTGACGGCTCGCCCTCTTTTCCAGAAATGCACATCATGTTTTCATCTGGGAAATCGAATCTCAAAGACTCGTACTCTTCCATTGCTCGACTTACCAAAAAGTCTGCTATTTCGCTTCCTTTCATCAACTTTTGGCTTATATACGCAATGTCATACTCAAACAATAAGATATGCCATCGTCTCATTCTCCCTGAAAGTGCATGTGATTCCATCATGTACTTTATTGGGTCTAGCTTTAAAATTAACCATGCCATATAATACAACATGTATTGTCTGAGCCTTCGAACTACCCAAACCAATGCACAACAAAATTTTTCGATTGACGGGTACTTTACCTCATACTCTGTGAACTTTTTGCTGAGGTAGTAAATTGCCTTTTCACTTTTCCCTGACTCATCGTGTTGCCCAATAAACAACCCATTGAGTTTTTTAACACGGTCAGATACAGTATTAAGGGTTTTTCAAGCATCGATGGTACTAACACCGGGGGACTAGACAAATACTGTTTTATTTTGTCAAAGACCATTTGGCACTCCTCGTTCCGTTCTCTTGGATTATGTTTTCGAAGGAGTCAAAAAATTGGATAACACTGGATGGTAAGTTAAGCAATGAATCGAGCGATGTAATTCAACCTTCCTAAAAATCCTTTGACTTCTTTTTGTGTGTGTGGAGGTGGCAGTTCTTGTATGGCTTTTATATTATCTGGATCAATATCAATACCTCTCTCGTTGACAATGAAACCTAACAATTTTCCCGAGGCAGCCCCAAACGTATAGTTGGCTGGGTTAAGCCTCAACTGGAACTTTCTTAATCTTTTGAATAGCTTCCTAAGGTTCCCAACATGCTTTTTTTCTTCCCAAGATTTGGCAATCATATCATTGACATAAACTTCTGTTTCTTTGTGCATCATGTCATGGAACAACATCACCATGGCTCTCTGATATGTTGCCCAACATTCTTCAATCCGAACGACATCACTTTATAGTAGAACGTTCCTCACATTGTCACGAATGTGGTTTTCTCTATATCTTCGAGAGCCATCTTTATCTTATTATAACCCAAGAAACCATCCATGAAAGAAAACAATGAATGTTTTGTCGTATTATCCACCAATGTAACGATATGTGGCAAAGAAAAATTATCCTTAGGGCTCGCTCGATTTAGATCACGATAATCCACGTACATTCGCACCTTGTTGTCTTTCTTCGGTACTAGGACTATGTTAGTTACCCATTCTGGATATTTAGAGATTTGTAGGAAGCCATCATCAAATTGTTTCTTGACTTTTTTTTTATCTTTAACAGCATTTTAGGTCTCATCCTTCTTAACTTCTGCTGAACGAGTTTGCATTCTGGTTTCAGTGGGAGCTATAGACCACTACATCCTCGTTCAACCCTGACATGTCCTGATAAGACAAGGCAAATACATCTTTGCACTCACGGAGCAAGGCGATCAAATTCTATTTGGTTTTCTCTGAAATGGAAGTCCTAATATTCACTTCTTGTTTCTTTTCTTCATTTCCCAAGTTTACTATCTCAACAGGTTCTTGATGGGGTAGAATCTTTTTCTCTTCTTGTTTTACCATCCTCAGTAAGGCAGGAGACAAGACACAATCTTCAGCATTTTCTTCGGTTCGAATTCTCCTAAACAAATAGCTTTCTTGAAATCAATTTCAAGATTTGTAACGAGATTGTTCATGCCAATGATATTTGAGCACATGAAAGGTGAATGGAAAAGAAAACTATAGAGGAGCATCAAAGTATTGGAATAAAAAAACACAATTTTGGAGAATGATATGAGATATATGCAGGGAAATGCTATGAGAAGAGGGGATAATTACAAAGCTAATGGAAGTGAAAATACTATGACAAAATATATCTTCATTAATGTTAATTGAAATGATAAAAAGAAAACATAAACGCTTACAAAAGGAATCCCACTATTTAGAGACATAATAAAATGGAGAATTAACATTGGGCATTACTTTAGAGAGAACTTAGAAACTACAAGAAGGTCCACATCAATCCAATTGTTCAAAACATATCCTGGAGGATAAGGGCGTATGTAACAGCCCGATTTTGGGCCTAGTCGGAACAGTGGTTTCGGGACCACAAATTTGACGGGAAAAAAATTTATTTTAATTATATTTTTATGGTCTAAAATTTCATGAAAAGGTTTTATGAAAATTTCATTCGAAAATTTCGACGTTTTGGCACTCAATTTAGCCAAAAGGACTAAATTGTAAAAAGTGCAAAAGTTGAGTTCTCTATTTAGGAGTGTCTAATTGTTATGAAATTTTGAATTGGAGGTCCTTAAATGGTAATTAGACCATTGGTTATGTTATGGACAAAAATGGACATGAAATGGGTGAAATAGGATATTTTTAAGTTAAGGGCATTTTGGTAATTTAAAAATTAAAACAAATTAAAAAGACAAAATAAGCCAAATTTCATCATCTTCTCAAGGGGGCTGACCGAATATTAGGTTACTCCATGGCTAGGGTTTTTTCATTCTTTCAAGCTTTATGGTAAGTCCGTTTTAGCCTCGTTTTTCTTGTTCTTTATATTTTTAGAATCCCGATAACTAGCTTAAGCTAATTCTTCCATTAATTCGAGCTAGAATTTATGTTTAGAAAATTACCCATAGATGAAAAGTGTGAATTTTGATGTTTTATGATGGAATATGAAGCTTAGAATTATGTTAAACGATTTTGTCTAAACGATTTTCAGTGAAAATAAGTAAATTGACATAATCGGTAAAAATACTTAATGTGCATAAGTGCACTATAGAGCAAGAATTTGATGTTTTCATAGGAGGGAAAATGTTCAGAATGTCTTAAAACATAAGAAAAAGGAATAAAGTTAAATTTCCGAGCCTAGAGGCAAAATCGTAATTTTGAGAAACTTTAGGGGTAAAAATGTAATTTTTCCAAAATTTGATTTTTGGACTGGATTGAATAATGTGAGTGTTAAATAAATTAAATATGTTATTATAAGTCAAGCAAGACATGGAATTGACTTTGATTAGTGAGAGAAAAAATGAGAAAAAGTGAGAAATTTTCCGATTGAATATTCAGAATAAAAAAGGATACGAATGAAGTGATAGAAATGCTTACATATGTGGCACGGATTGTGTGTAGGCCACTATATGAAAGTGAAAGTGATGGTCACATGTGTAGTACTATGTGTAGGCTACTACGTGTATTGAAACGAAAGGCCGCATGTGTAGTACTATGTGCAGGCTACTATGCGTACCAGATAGCTTCGATCACGTGTGTAGTACTATGTCCAGGCTACTACGTGTGTTAGATATTAATGGTCACGTGTGTAGTACTATGTGCAGGCTACTACGTGAACTGGAAAGTTTGATCATGTGTGTAGTACTATGTGAAGGCTACTACGTGTATCGAATGATAATAGTTAATCGAGTGGTACTATGTGCAAACCACCAAATATTCACTATTATACCAACATGTTCAATGGGATATGAGAAATTGAAAACAAATATGAATATGTGATTAAAATACGATGAGTTGCCAAAGAGTCACTAGAGTGATGAAGTTTTGTACCGTGCTTACAAAATAAATTGTTATAGTGTTATGTGAATGAGTGAATTTGAAACAGAACAGATTTGGACAGTGACAGTGATGTTAGTTTGAAAAATCACCAAAAATTGTAGAAATTGAGTTAGTGGTTGAATGAGATATGGAATTAAATCTTAATGAGTATACTTTCATATAAAAGAAACAGAGCAAGAAAAAGAGTTGTATATTTTGAGATATTTGAATTTTAGTGAGGCAGGGTCGGAATGAGTTTGGAATCCCCTGTTCTGACTTGGAAAAATCATTAAAACTTTTTAAAAAATACTTATGAGTTATAATTTATATGTTTAGATTTCTTAATGAGTCTATTTTCAAATAAAACAAACAAAAATATCATTCAAAATCTATACAATGAGAAAATTCATTTTTAGTAAAGAGAGGTCATTGATGTTGAGCAGTGAAACAGGGGTGACTCTAAAGAATAAACTGTATTAATTGGACAAGCCAAAAATTCTGAAAATTTTATATTAAGAAGATATGTGAGTCTAGTTTTTGTTAAAATTAACGGAACTTAATTTTGAACTCTTTATCTCCGGATAGAAATAACTTAGTGACTGTAACTCGACTAGACAGCTTATTTGAAGTTGAATGGATAGTGAAACTATAGAGAATGTTATTTCTAAAAGTGTTATGTATACTAAGGATGTGGAATGGAGAGGAGGAGGAGGAAAAATAAAATAAACGAATGATTCGTGTATAATTGGCAATATGATCGTTATAATCGATAGACACTAAATTGAATAGTAGATTCATATCGGTATTAAATTTATTAATAGAAATTGTTGAAATTTGAATAATATGTTTAGTAATAAACATAAGGTAAATATCGATATTGAATTGTTTGTGAGTTGAATGAGAATATTATGGATAGTATTTGAACTAAAAGAATTATTGTAGTAGTGAAATGGAAATTAGATTGAGAAATTAATTTGAATTGTGAATACGAAAAGTTATGAAATAAATGGAACTGAAATAAAATATTGAATTGTTATTACTTGTGAATTAGTCATTTTGGTACATAGATAATGCTGGGTGATAATCATGCTTTGTGAAATATCTGTAGTCATAGGGATGATTATAAAATATCTTGTTATTAGAATTATTTGGTTATGAGATGTTATAAAATGGTAAGATTTAATGGTTGATATGAATATTGTAATATCCCGAAAATTACTAAAGTAAGAAAGTAAGATAATATTCCTGATATAGTGAGATAAAAAGGGTAATTTTGAGTTATGTCAACATTGGGAAGTATATTATGACATAGTAGTTCAAGAATGGATTAAATCGTAAAAGTGAGAAAAGTTTTGTTACTCAAGAGTAAATACTTAAAATTTGAGGGGTTAAAGTGTAAATATGAAAAAGTTGAAGGGCCAATAGTGTAAATATTTTAAGGGTGGAATAATCTAGAAACTAAGGAAAATGGATAAATTAGGACCAAATTGAAAATATGAAAAATTTTGAAGGACTAAATTGTAATTTTACCAAATTAAGTGATGACTCAAGGATGGAATTTCAAAAAGATTATAAAGGGAAAAATGGTCAATTAGAAAGAGAGAGAATTCTAGAAGGTAATGATGATGTTTGTGATATTTTTAATTAATTAATTAGATAAATATTATTTAATTAATATTTTATTAAGATTTTTAGTATTATTTTATTATTAAATTTTTATATAAAAGAGAGGAAAGATGATGAGAAATCATCATCTTTTTCATGCATCTCACGTTGAAGAGAAGAGAGGAAATTGGTCCTTTCACCAAAAATTCACCATTTTCACTTAGAAATCAAAAGAATTTCCATAGCCATTAAGAGACAAAGATAACAAGGAGACTATGGAGAGCTAGAATATTAAGTTGGATTCAAGAAATAGAAGCTGGAGGAGAGAGAAAATCAAGTTAAAGGTTGAAATCAATATGACAAGGTAAGAACATTGAGATTTCAATATATTTTAAAGTTGATATTATTGAAAAAGCATAGAAATGATGTTATAGTAGAGTTTTCTTATATAAATTCTTATGTTCTTGATATATTAGTGAAGAGAAATAAGTGAAAGTGATGGGAAATATTATAGAGAAAGGGAATAAGGAAGTTATAAACTTAGTAATCAATATCTTGCACTAAATCATCATAAATTGTGGAAATGAAATTAGAGGATGAACAAAATATGGAATTGAATCTTATTGAGTCTAGTTTCTCATAGAAGAAACGGTGTAAGTAATGAAATTGTAAATCATGAGATATAATAAATTTTGTGAGACAAGGTCAGAATGAATTCGGGTTCCCCTGTTCTGACTTTGGAAAATCATAAAAAATTTGGGAAAATAATTAGGGCCTTAAATTTATATGTTTAAATCCTTAATGAGTCCATTTTTAATATAAACAAACGGTAACATCATTCGAATTCTGTACGAGGAGATAATTAATTTTTAGTGAAGAAGGGTCGGAACTGTTAGATAGCAGAATAGGGATGAGTTTAAAGAATAAAATGTATTTATTGGATAAGCAAAAATTTCTGAAAATTTTATGGTAAGAAGATATGTGAGTCTAGTTTCAGCTAAAATTAACGGATCTCAATTTGAAGTTCTGTAGCTCAAGATATAAATAATTTAGTGACTATGACTCAAATGGACAGCTTTGAATAAATTTACAAGTAAATAGTGAAATCATAGTTAATGTTACTTATAAGCATGTTATATAAATTAAGGATGTGGAATGGAGATGAGGAGGAGAAAAATATATAAATATGAATATTTAGTTAGCATGGATAATTTGCACATTTTAGACTCAGGGACTAAATTGAATAAAAGTAAAACTTTATGGTAATTTTGTAAAAATTGTCAAAAATGACCAAATTGCATGAAATGGATTGTTTATTTATTTAAATTACAAAATTTAATGAAATTTAAAACAAGACTGGGTGAAAATTTGAGAAAGATAGAAAATTTCCAAAATGTCCCTAAATTTTGGTATTTCTGCAATTATTCTGTTGAGCTCGAATGAGCTATATTCTATATAATTTTAATTGAAGTGAATGCTATTTGGTAATGAATATTATATATATATGTGTTTATTATTATTGGAATTGAATTATTATTGGTAATATGTATAATTATTTGATGCATTTAAATGATTATCAGAAGCTCGATTGAGTTGGAAGCTTGTTGGAGATATATCACAGTATCCATTGGTTCTATCGGTAATTTTGGATGATTTGATTCTGGTTATAATGGCATGTATAAGTTAAATTGGTTAACGTTAGCTCATGAATGTTTTGATTTTGATTGGTTATAAATATGAATGCTAGATAAAAATGAAATGTCTGAAAATTAATTAGTAAACTCCGGTAATGCCTCGTACCCTATTTCGGTGTTGAATACGGGTAAGGGGTGTTACAAATATTAAGGCTAATTTACTAGTCGACTAAAGGAGAAATGAGTTTGTTGATGGTTGTCTATACGAATTTTTGGCATATGCTCGAGATATGTAATGTAGTAATATGTGAAATTAATATGAAGAGATTTATGATTGTTATTAGTGTTGATTTTAGCATAATGTTAATTATTCAAGGTTGAAATGATTTAATGGATAAATTGAGTATATGAATGAGTTTGTATCGAGTCTTATAGGCTCTATTATTTATGAATATAATATTTCGAGGATAGGTTGTAAAGAATTATAAAAGCACGTTAATAATTTAAAAAGTTTTAATTTGGATGAAATTTTGTAAATCGGTTTAATACGTATACAAGTGTATGTGTTTTAGTAATGCCTCGTACCCTATTCCAGCATCGAATACGGGTAAGAGGTGTTACATTTAGTGGTATCAGAGCTACGGTTTAATCGGTTCTTGGGTTGAACGTAGCATTTGTGAGTCTAGCTATACATGCTATGTTATTACTCGTGATGATGTGATATCTCCGGGCTCTAGTGAAATTGTTTTACTAAAACAGAGATGATTTTCAACTGAGTTATTTTTGATAATGTTGAAAATGATATTAAGATAAATGAAATATGTTCACGTTATGTTGGAATTTTGAAAAGTAAGAATAAAAATGTGTATTATGTATGTGTTCATGTATGAAAAGAGATGATCATAAGATAAAAAAATTTTATGTTGTGATAAGCTCATTCGAGAATGTTGGTGATTATATGATGCTATGTGCTCAACATATTTGATTAAGTGAATATGGTAAGAAAGTTTACTTAAATGGATGGAATGTGTGTTTATGTACATTTGTTTGAATAAGTGAAATCAGTATGCTCATATGGTAGAATCTTATGTTAAATTGTTAAATTAGAGATAATTTGATATTTTGTTTTATGTTTTACTATTGAACCATGAAAATTACAATAGTATGAAAATTGGATTGGAAGATCAAATTGAGTAGAACGCAGGAATGAGAACTTTCGTTCAGTAATATGTGATGAATTGACGGAAAAGACCATGGTTTGACCATGACAATATATGAAATTGTGATTATGTGCTTCTGTATAAGACCATAGCTGAACTATGGCATCAGTGTGATATGTGTTTCTGTGTGAGACCATAGTTATACTATGGCAATGTGAAAAGGAAGTACTCAATTCCGCAAGTCGTTCTCTAATTTGACAAATGTCGGCAAGTAAAATGGAAGCTAAGCATTGGAATTTAATTAGATATTAATATTGAGCTCGAGTAAGTAAATCCTTTGTGTGAAATTGTGAGTGATAGAAAATATTTGTAATAAATACATGTGTTAATTTGCTTAGAATGAACTATGTGGTTATGACGGTATTAAATTGATAATGAAAGCTAAGTCATATATATGTATTTATGAGATTAAGTTAGAGGCTTTACAACCTCATATCACCCCCTCATTAGTATTGTTTTATGATGAAAAATTATCTTGATGAGACATATATGTTTTTCAACTGAATTAATTCTGACAATATAGAAGTAAACACTTAAATGTTTGAATGAAAATGTATTGATTATGAGTTGAAACTCATAAAAGTATGGATTAAAGAGTATAACATTTTGTTATTGATAAATGCTATAATTATATGAGCACATGAGTTATGATATTTGGATTATGATGCTATATAGAAATTTCGATTGTGAATTAGTGATTTGAGTTGACATATGAATTAGGTGTTGAGAAAAAAAAAGTGATTAAAAGCAAATGTTTATTAAATTCTTTGAGAATGTGAAATTAGTAATGAATTGGCTATCTGTGATAGTATGTGTTATGCGCATTTATGTGTAATATAATTTTGAGGCTTTACTACACTCACCCCCATATCAGTAAAATGTTACAATTGGATTTGTAAGATTTTGGTTGAATAAGCTTACGAGTGTAGTGTTACAGAAGTTTGTGTACGAAAGATTAATAATTGGTCGGAAAAGTGAACAAATTAGAAAATGAAGACAATATAAAAAGAGAGAGATATAGATAGTTCCGAAAACTACTCAGATTATGCAAAGTTACTATCACAAAAGAAGTTAAATCCGATTAAATGATTTATTCAGGTATGTTATTTAAAGAAAGAATTAACTGGAAGTTTGTCTGGAACGATTTCTGTTAGTAAAGAGATAATGTGAAAATTTTTAATGACAGAATTAGATAGTAGAATAATATTTGTATGGGATTGATAGCCGAGTACAGTGGCTATAATTGGGTAGTTACTATGATTTCTTTTGAATACTCTATTTGTACGATTATCCTCAGAAATATATGTGATTGTTTAGTTTAGACTGAATTCTTATCGTATGAGAATATTAGCTAAACATATTAATAGATGAAGGTATTATTGGTCTGTTTAGGTTATGTTCGACATTGTCATATTTTTTTTCTGGTATTTATTCGCTTGTGAAAATATGAAAATCGACGGTAAAGTTTGTATAAGGCTAATATTTTGTTTCTACTGGCTATTGTTCTGTTGAATATACGTGAACATTATATTGTTTCTGTTACTTTAGACTCTAATATCTATGAGAGACATTGATCTTTTTAGACATCTTTTGGGATATCATCGGAATTGATATTATTTTATATGATGGTTGTGGCTTCTATATAATGATATGTCTGGGTTATATGAGTTTGAATATATCTACCGGATTTGAAATAAACTTTGAGTGTATATATAGATTGAGGTTTAATCTGAAAGAAGAATTTGTATTCTTGAAGACTTAATACAAAATTATATCTATCTTAATGACTCTAATTGAGAAATGTTGTGATAAATTAAAGTTAATCTAATTGTTGAAACTTTCTTTTGCACGAAAATATTGTCAACTGAAACATTTGTTATGATTTAGCCTGAATTGAATAAGGAGTTATTGATTATCAACATACGTTAACGAACTGTTTGAAGAGTGTTCTAGTGAAAAAGTGAACAGAGGTATTTTGTGATTTCTTATAGTTAAAGTTGCAGGAAAAGAGTTATGTGACATATTTGATGACTATAAGGGTTTAAAATGTTTAATGTCAGTGAAAAATCTAAAGTAATGTCTGAATTTGAAATTTATTGAGGGGAAACAAATCATTAATCTACTTTTGATAAGATTTTCGGGGACGAAAATCCGTAAAGGAGGAGAGTTGTAATAGCCCGATTTGGGCCTAGTCGGAACAGTGGTTTCAGGACCAATAATTCGATGGGAAAAAAATTTATTTTAATTATATTTTTATGGTCTAAAATTTCACGAAAATATTTCGTGAAAATTTCGTTCGAAAATTTCGACGTTTGGGCACTCAATTTAGCTAAAAGGACTAAATTGTAAAAATTACAAAAGTTTAGTTCTATATGTTAAAAGTGACTAGTTGTTATGAAATTTTAAATTGGAGGTCCTTAAATGGTAATTAGACAATTGGTTATGTTATAGACAAAAATGGACATGAAATGGGTGAAATAGGATATTTTTAAGTTAAAGGCATTTTGGTAATTTAGAAATTAAAACAAATTTAAAAGACAAAATAAGCCAAAATTTCATCATCTTCTCAAGGGGGCTGACTGAATATCAGGTTACTCCATGGCTAGGGTTTTTTCATTCTTTCAAGCTTCATGGTAAGTCCGTTTTAGCCCCGTTTTTCTTATTCTTTATATTTTTAGAATCCCGATAACTAGCTTAAGCTAATTCTTCCATTAATTCGAGCTAGAATTCATGTTTGGAAAATTACCCATAGATGAAAAGTGTGAATTTTGATGTTTTATTATGGAATATGAAGCTTAGAATTATGTTAAACAATTTTGTCTAAACGATGTTTAGTGAAAATGAGTAAATTGACATAATCGGTAAAAATACTTAATGTGCATAAGTGCACTATAGAGCAAGAATTTGATATTGTCATTGGAGGGAAAAATGTTTAGCATGTCATAAAACATAAGAAAAAAGGAATAAAGTTTAATTTCCGAGCCTAGAGGCAAAATCGTAATTTTGTGAAACTTTAGGGGCAAAAATGTAATTTTTCTAAAATGTGATTTTTGGACTAGATTGAATAATGTGAGTGTTAAATAAGTTAAATATGTTATTATAAGTCAAGAAAGACATGGAATTGACTTTGATTAGTGAGAGAAAAAAACGAGAAAAAGTGAGAAATGTTCCGATTGAATATTCAGAATAAAAAGGGATACAAATGAAATGACAAAAGTGCTTACATATGTGGCACAGATTGTGTGTAGGCCACTATATGAAAGTAAAAGTGATTGTCACGTGTGTAGTACTATGTGTAGGCTACTACGTGTACCGAAATGAAAGGTCGCATGTGTAGTACTATGTGCAGGCTACTATGCGTATCGGATAGCTTCGATCACGTGTGTAGTACTATGTGCAGGCTACTACGTGAATCAAAAAGTTTGATCACGTGTGTAGTACTATGTGAGGGCTACTACGTGTATCGAATGATAATAGTTAATCGAGTGGTACTATGTGTAAACCACCAAATATTCGCTATTATACCAACATGTTCAATGGGATATGAGAAATTGCAAACAAATATGAATATGTGATTAAAATGCGATGAGTTGCCAAAGAGTCACTGGAGTGATGAAGTTTTGTACCGTGCTTACAAAATAAATTGTTATAGTGTTATGTGAATGAGTGAATTTGAAATAGAATAGATTTGGATAGTGACAGTGATGTTAGTTTGAAAAATCACCAAAAATTGTAGAAATTGAGTTAGTGGTTGAATGAGATATGGAATTAAATCTTAATGGGTATAATTGCATATAAAAGAAACAGAGCAAGCAAAAGAGTTGTATATTTTGAGATATTTAAATTTTAGTGAGGCAGGGTTGGAATGATTTCAGAATCCCCTATTCTGACTTGGAAAAAGCATTAAAAATTTTACAAAAATAATTATGAGTTATAATTTATATGTTTAGAATTATTAATGAGTCTACTTTAAAAAAAACAAACGAAAATATCATCCAATATCTGTACAATGAGATAATTCATTTTTAGTGAAGAGAGGGCATTGATGTTGAGAAGTGAAACAGGGGTGATTTTAAAGAATAAACTGTACTAATTGGCCTAGGCGAAAATTCTGAAAATTTTATGGTAAGATGATATGTGAGTCTAGTTTCGGGAAAAAATAATGGAACTTAATTTGGAGTTTTGTAGCTCCAGATGAAAATAATTTAGTGACTATAACTTGATTAGACAACTTATTTGAAGTTGAATGGATAGTGAAACTATGGAGAATGTTATTTCTAAAAGTGTTATGTACACTAAGGATGTGGAATGGAGAGGAGAGGAGGAAAAATAAAATAAATGAATGATTCGTGTATAATTGGCCAAATGTTCGTTATAATCGACAGACGTATCAGTATTGAATTTATTAATAGAAATTGTTGAAATTTGAATAATATGTTTAGTAATAAACATAAGGTAAATATCGATATTGAATTGTTTGTGAGTTGAATGAGAACTATTATGGATATGATTTGAATTAAAAGAATTATTGTAGTATTGAAATGCAAATTTGATTAAGAAATTAATTTGAATTGTGAACACGAACAGTTATGAATTGAATGGAACTGAAATAAAACATTGAATTGTTATTACTTGTGAATTAGTCATTTTGGTACATAGATAATGTTGGGTGATAATCATGCTTTGTGAAATATCTTAATTCGGATGAAATTTTGTAAATCGGTTTAATACGTATACAAGTGTATGTGTTTTAGTAATGCCTTGTACCCTATTTCGGCATCGAATACGGGTAAGAGGTATTACAGTGTATCATTGAAATATCCTCAGTTTCATCACTCTCGGTCTCAACAACATTTATGCTGATTTTTTGAAGACCCTTTTCAATCATTAGCGAAGCGCTTCACGGATTGTCTTACCCTAGGTACATCATTCCTGCAGATGAAAAGGTTTCTAACAAATGAGGATACATCATTGGCTCCCAATCCAATTCCTGACCTGAGGCTCTTGCGATTCTTTTTTCTTTATTGTTTTGCAATTGTTTTCTTCTCTGACGTATATCTAGCTCGAACCCCAAGCCGCATCGAGACTTGTGGTGTATTAGTTTCAAAGTTCTGGCTATCCCTTACTGATATCTTCCCAAACCTTTCCTCGCTCGAGCTCCCTTTCCGATAATCAAATTTATTCCCATCTTTGTATTCTTTGACAACTTGGGTGTGGGAATCTTATTCTCTTCAGCAATGAATGTGGCATTGATAAACTCAAAGGAACAAAAGGAACATTCCACGGCATCCTTGCTTACTTCAATGTAGGGTACATCAGTAGAGATAGATTTGACAATGTCTTTCTCACCGAGACAGCAATCAAACGACTATCCATGATAAACTTTACTTTTTGATGGAGAGATGAAGGAACTGCCCCAGCAAAATGAATCCAAGGTCTCCCTAAAAGGGAATTGTATTAAGGCGTGATGCCATGACTTGGAATTCGATATCATATGCCTCTAGGGGAATTCAGATATTTCCCATAACCTCTCATCGTATCCAATCAAATGCCCTTACTGTGGAGTGACAAGGCCTTAGATAAGACATATCAACTAGCATCCTGGAAAGTGTGGCCAGAGGCATGACATTGAGTGCAAACTCGTTATCGATGAGCACATTCGGTACTATATAACCCTTGTAACTGGTTGTGATATGTAACGCTTTTACAAAGCCTCTACCATTCGGCAGCATTTCATCATCACTAAAAGAGATAAAATTATCTATATTCAGATTATTTACCCACCTATCAAGCTTTTCTACATATACATCGCTCACCACATAAGCTTGATTTAACACTTTTAGCGAGGCATTTCGATGTGGCTCTAAGTTCAACAATAGAGATAATACTGAGATTTGTGCCAGCTGCTTGTTTAATTGCTTCACGATGCTATATTCACTGTGCTTAATGAACTTCAAAAATTCATGTGCTTCCTCCTCATTCACAAGTCTTTTAACTTCCTGCTCATATGGCATTTCAACATCGACCTCAACCTCATGCATTAGTGCCTTTCCTTTCTGGTTCGAGTTAGCGACTTTCTTTCTTGGTTCAACCATCTCGGGGAGTAACATCTCCCGTTGTGAGTAAAGTGTCGCACTCTGCTAACACCTCCAGTTGTAGCCTTTGACTTTTCACATTCAGGTACGACAATATTGACATCATATTTCCATGGTAACACCTTATTGTCCTTGTAAGGGAAAAGAGATGGCACTTCGATTATCACCTTCGGGTTAACTTCCTCTGTCTTTGCCTCGTAATAAATCACCAAAGGCCGATCGACGCTATAAGGGATAACTAATGGTTGATTGTCAGAGACATATATTTCCCCCTCTTCGCCCTTCTCTATTCTATCAAAGATCTTAACCCCATCATGTCTTGAAGTAGTTTTCTAGATTCCTCACAAGATTGGATGTCATGCCCTTCGACGCCATAGAAGTCACGAAAACTTTGACCTCTTTTATTTCCTTCCTTGAAAATTCTGTTGAATGGATAAAAACAAACCATTTTCAACCATCATCTCCCATACATTCTGTCGAAACCACTTTTTAAAACAAAATAGTGTCGACTTTTATTTTGAAAATAAAAATAAAAAACTGGAGTCGCCACCGATATTTTTTGAGGTGTGATCGGATCACCTTGCAATTCAATCGTTTTAATAAAAGATTTTGATTTTACTAAAATAATGATTTTGGTCTACAAAATTCAAGAAAAATGGGCTCGGGAGTCGGTTACGCATGAGGATGGATTAGCACTCTCGATACGCCCAAATTTGGTACCTAGTTGATTACTTAATGTCTTAATGTCGAAAGTTGAAATTTTGAAAAGATTTTAAAATACGATCCCTTTTTATTAATGTTAATTTTAAAATGCTTAAATTAAATTGCAAGGAGCATTAAAGGCTCACTCGTCCCAAGATAACAATATGCCACATCCCGTAAGTTAGGACGTGACATTTGGACCCTTGAGAATAAGCTTGCCTTTAATTTTTATTGAAATTCCATGTATTTTGAAATTTAAAAGAATATTCGGCCATTTAGGTTTGGCAAGAAAATCAAAACCCCGTGAGTTAGGGCACAATTTCTCGAAGTTCTAAATACAAAATATTGCATTCATTATTTTTTAAATTTCCTTTTTTACAAATTTAGGTAAAAAAATTTAATGCAATATTAAAATGATATAAGTTTAGTTTATTTGATTATAGTAAAAAAATAGTTAAACGTAAAAATGTCATGTTTAATGAATAACAATAATGCCACGTAATTTTGTAGTAATACAATAAAACATAAAAATAATAATAACGATAGATCACGATGCCATTATGTATAATAGGACAATAATAACAATGAAAATGATCAATTGTGATAATAATGATACTAATAATAATATCTAAATTCTAAAATATTGAAAGTAGCAAATAAATGAAAGAATAAATTAAAAAAACACTATAAAATAAAATCAATAAAAAAGCTGATTCTAAAAATAAAATAAAAGAAATGTTAAGTGAATAAATGAATACGTTAACATTAATAAGACATTTGATTAAAAAAATTTGAAACTAAATAAATAAACAAATAAAATAAACGAAACAGTTCTTAAAAAAAAGGTTAAATGAGCAATTTGTGAATAAATACATAGTAGATAATAATAATAATAATAGAAGATAAAAAAACGAAATAGATAAAATTTGTTTACATAATGTTAAGTTTGAATATTTTAAGAGTAAAATAAAATAAATAGATAAAATAATACCTAATATTTAACTTTAAATATTTTGAAAGTAAAAGAATGATAAATAAAAAAATGAATTGATAAATCAAATATAAATAATCAAATTAATCAAACAGGAATTAAATTGAAATCAAAACAGAATTTAAAGGGAAAAAAATGAAATAAAATAAAGCAAAGGATCAAAATGTAACGCGCGAATAATATGGGGGACCAAATGGGAAATATTTCCTACCCTCCAAAACGCAACGTTTCATCGTGGACAAAAAAAATAACAGAAAATTATGCAGCCAAAATTAAAGAAACAAATGGGACCAGATTGCGCTACTACGCAAAAGCGGAGGGATCCCTCGCACAAATATCCCCTTCACTGCAGAAACACGCGAATCCTAAGGGCAGACGGGTTGGGTTCCGGGTTAGGGCCAAAACGACATCGTTTTGGCACCTGAACCTCACTTGCAAAACGGCGCAGTTTTATTGTTCTATTTAAACCAAATTAAAAAAATTCATTTTTTACATCACACCCCTCAAAAAAACAAAAAAAAACCCTTCTCTTTTTTCTCTGCAATAGCCCCAAGTCTGGCCAAGTTCCTGCGCCAGACCACCGTGGCGGCCGCCAGTCGCTGGCGACGGCGCCACCGTCCGCAGTGGCCGAAAAACTGAAAAAAGGCCATTTTTGGGCCTTTCAACTTCTCAACGAAAAAAAGGTATGCTTTTTATTTTATTTTATTTATTATAAGAAATAAAAATAAAATAAACGGGAAAAGAAAAAAATAAAGAAACAGTGAAGATCTACCTTCAAAAACGTTTGTATTTTTTTGTATTGACTTTTCTTTTGTTTTTTCTTTTAATTTCATCTGTAAACCTCTAAATACAAAGATCGGGGCTCCTTTTATAGCCCAAAATATGATTTTTTCTATTTCTCTTATTATTATTTTTACATTCTTTTTGCTTTTAGATTCTTTTAGTCTATTTTGCAAGTAGATGGCCGTACGGAGGTGTTGACGTGGAGGATCGGCGGTGGGGCTGACGTGGAGAGCGGCGGCGGCAGTAATTATATTCCTGCCAAGGGTTTTTTTGCTGAAAATG
This sequence comes from Gossypium hirsutum, assembly GCF_007990345.1. Taxonomy (NCBI): domain Eukaryota; kingdom Viridiplantae; phylum Streptophyta; class Magnoliopsida; order Malvales; family Malvaceae; genus Gossypium; species Gossypium hirsutum. The sequence goes on from NC_053427.1 coordinate 84,951,305, forward strand.
TCGGGTTTGGGCTTAGGGTTTTTTGTTGGGCTATTGGGTTTCTGTTTATTATAACTGGGACTTAATTGTTATTGGGCTATTTTTGGGTTTTGGGTCATACGGTCCTGCTAGAATTTGCTGTAAATGGACTGTTAATGTTTGCTTTCTATTTGGTTTTATTTTTTGTTTGTTGCTTCTGCATGGGCCCAGGCAAATTGGGCCATTTACACATTCCGCAAAGGTGTCCTTACTTTGGCAACACAACTTGTGGCTCACCATTCGTCTTTATTTGTCATCGCATTCACATTCCTATCAGTATGGTTAAGAATAGGATTTCCAGCCACATTACTAACGCCATCAAATCACAGAATACTAGCATCGATGAGACCTTGAACCTCCTTTTAAAGGCAAGACAATTTTCTGTAGAATGGTCCTGATTTCTAACGTGATACATGCAACTAGCGTTAGGATCATACCATTTTGGGTATGGGTGCTTCAGGGGTTCTATATAATGTGGGGATATTAATTGTTTCTCCAATAGTTTTGGGTACAATTCTCCGTATAACATGGGAATTGGGGTGAACTGAGGTTTTTCAGAATTGGGTTTCACTAGTGTTTGTTAATTTTTAGGTTGGCTTTGTATAGGCATAGTGTTTAGTAGGAACATGGTGAATGGTCTTTGGTTATTCATGGCGTAGACGGGGTAAAGAGGAGGTGCTTGACAGTAAGGACCTTGGGGAGGAAAGTAGAAGTTTGAAGGTGAGCGATAGTGAGGTCATGATTGGGCTGGGTAAGGATTAGAGGTATAGTGGCTTTCGATCTCAACCATATGGGTTTCTTACGGGTGTTGCCATTTTTGAACTCTCGGGGTCTTCCATCCTTCCACTCTTGTATTGCTCAAAAAATGTTGATGCTAAGTCTATCCATGATCGGATCCTTTCTCTACTGAGCTGATTATACCATCGAAGAGCCGATCCGACCAAGCTGTCTTGGAAACAATGTATCAATAATTTATTACATAGCCAGTCATCTTCCAGCAAAACATGATAAGACGTGCCTTTGGAAATCTCACCCCAGCATAATTTTCAAAATCTAGTGCCTTGAATTTCAGGGGTAGAACCAGATCGGGTACCAAATGGAGCTCTTTGGCACTCAACACAGAGAAGACTTCAGTATCTTCTATGATCTTTAGCCTTTCTTATATGATCCTATACTTATCTTGAGCGTCATGATTATTAATTTTCAACCTGGCTATTTTTACAGGATCGTCTAGATCTGGAACAATTGGATCTGCCAGATTAGCCTTGGGATTCGATACGAATGATCTTTGCCCTAGATGAGCAAGTGGTGCAAGACGTTGCTTTAGGACTGTAGGTTCCTCTTGAGGATATCCTTTTTGCATTGTATGGGCGTGAGGTGGAGTGAATCTTAGGGGATAAAATGGATCCTGATCATTATTAGCTCTTGACTGAGGTTCCATAATATCAAGGCTCTACATAGGTCCCTTTCCTTTAACCAAGGCTGTCATCATCTCCATCATTTTGGCCATATGATCCCTTTGCTCGAACGTTTCCTTTTGAGATCTTACCATCAAATCTCTCGCCTCTTGCTGTGACTTGGCCAACTACTCTTGCAACTCTCTTTGGGCCCTTTTCATCCTTTCAATTCTTTCATTGAGTTTAGCATCCATAGCTGTAGCTCTTAGATGCGTTCTATAAGAATGATGTGATTCCAGACTTGTAGTATCGCAACTGTGGATTATATAGTTTTAGCCTTAGTGAATGATTAGGGCGATATGTACATACAATGAATGTATGGATAAATGACTAATGAATATTGGTCATGTGTGACTATACAAAAATGGGTGTTAATTTTAAGATAGCTCCATACTTAGGAGTTTCATTAATCAAAAGAGTCTACTACAAAATGTTTTGTCATATCTGATTTAACAGTTACGCAAATTTCTTGGCCACTTCGCCTTGTTTCCTCACATGTTCTAGGAACTTCGGTATGCTTGATTTTAGACTTAGAGGGAATTGGCAATTGAGAACTTCTGCTTCATCCAATAACTGCACTATTTACATAGTCGCCTTGCGAATTTCATTAACCAAACTACCGATATGAAATATCTTTTTCTTGGAGAGATATTTCGTAGGCGCAAATGTTTCTATCGTGCTGACTGTTCTTTTTCTCTAGAGCTCTCAAGAGGTCATGCAAATGTTGCTGATGAGCTTGCAGCATATTTTTTAAATCTCGTATCTTTCCTTTTAGCTCTCAGATTGACTAGTTATTAATTCTGCAGACACGGTTTCAAATTCAACATTCTTCTTCATTAACTCTATCATAGCACGTGTAACTTTTTACTCTTCTTTCTTTGTTTTCCTTCTCCAGAACTCTATCCCACTTTTGATGCTACTTATTTCTTCCTACCATTCTGCCGATGATTTGCCCAATCCACTATTCCTTATGGTGCCTCTTAATTTCTTATTTTCCAAATGAAGATCCCTTAAGTCATTTCTTGTGATCTCAGCTTCTTTCTGGACTTTCTCGATTCTGGATTTTTCTATTTGAACATCAATCTTCAGCTGGTAATTTTCCTCCTGAAGAGAACTAATATCTCGTAATAGCTTGGGTTTTTCACATTCAAATTCATGTCTTACTATCTCCATCTTGGACGGTGTTTCTTCTAAGAATGGATTCTAAAAAGCAAAATCAATAGGCGGGGTTAGTTGACTCTTCACTCGTCATTGTCTCCATATGTCATAATCTAGAATGATAGTATCAGTATAGAGAGCTAACTCTATTAGGTAGATTTCCCTCTAAGAATTTGCAGTATCTCGAAACTTTTTCATGTAACCCTCACCCGTAAAAGAGAACTCAGATTGTGTCAAATCTCCGGTAGCTGGTAAGAATTATCGCGAAACAAATTGTCTTTGAACCATCAACAGAGCATATCCAACCCCACCCTATAATCCTAGTAAAGGAACCCAATCTTGGTTTCCACACTTGTATAACAAGACAGAAGGACGGATCCAAGGTGCTCTCTAAGTTATATCCTCAGCCCAAAGGTTCTGAAAAATCAATATCCAGTGCTATTCAGTGAATCCTTTGGCCAATCTTTTTCAAGGTATGCTTCCAACAGAACAAATGTCTTTGAAAACATATGGAAATGTGTGCGCTCCGCTTTCCAAAAGTGGTTAAAAATCCAAGCATTAAGTAACTGAGTGCGTTTGATAAAATGCCCTTCCCCTTTCCTCCTACAACTACTCAAAGATCTAAAAGTCTAGGCCAAGATAGTTGGGACGAGGTTGATTCCTTGTCTCAACTTTTTAAAGAAATCCACTACCGAAACTTCAATGTTCCCGAGAACCTTTGGGAAGACAATTAATTCGTAAATAGCCAAAGCAAACAACTCTATCATTTTCAAGATATCTGGATGATTTTTAACTAAATTTCAAAGAGAAAACCACGAAACACAACTGACTTCATTCTTCTTCTTTATCTGTATTTCAGCTCATGTATCAGTTATCCCTGTCAACTTCATTAGCTTTTTCTTGAAGGTCATTGGTTTAAGCTCCTTCACGTATATCTTGTTGAGTTGTACATTGTCAATGCGAAGTAGAGCAGAATACTTTTCTATGGTCAGAGCCATGTCTTTCTGATTGAAAGTGAAACACTGATAGGCTAGGTCCCAGAATCGAACCATGGCTTGAATCAATTGCTTGTCCACATTGATTGCTATCAAGTGAACTATATCCTTGTATTTTCCAATGAAAATGACCCTAGTGTCTGATTTCCATTGTTTCTAGATCCTAGTCAAGTCTTCGAGGTTATTCTGACAAGCATTCGAAGTCACATGCCTGAGAAGATTGGAGATATATCCTTCCTTTAAACTGTTCCCTTTTGCTTTTTGGGTCCTCAAAGACCGGTCTCGAACCACTGTTTTTTTCCCAGTTACTTGCATAATGGACTCCTCCATTAGAAACCCTTTTTTGGCAACCAACCTCTAATCAAAACCTTCCTAATAGGATGCCTATGATGAATGATGAGAAATAAAATGAAGACAAATAACCTTGGTTAGTAATCACAACAAATATAAACAGAGGAGAAACTATGATAAATCTAATAAATTAAACTATTTAATCATGTATTTTGGAGAAACTAACTCACATTTTTACCCAATCATGTTTTACGAAGTAAACCTACCCCACATATTTACTAGGTAATCTATTTCATTCAACTTTATTAAACAGACCTAATTCTCTTACAAAAACAAGTATAAATGTAATAAAAGGTAAGAGGCGTTTCTCCCATGTACTTATTTGGTGATTATTCAATGGACAAAGGTTCGGCATAGCTCTAATTAGGTTGCTCGTAGAGTTCACTATATGTGGTTTTGATTCTAGAAAGGTACTTAAATTGTACATACTGTCACCTACTAAGTCTAGTACAGAGCCTCGGTCATCACGTATCACAGGCTCGTGAGCTCAATTCGAGAGATTACATTTACTTATGTCTATGCAGAGGGACGACTTAACTCACAAAAGCATAAGTCATATGTAATTCGGAAGTATTTCATTAGCCTGTACGGAGGGATGAGTTAACTTACGAAGGCGAGCGTTTACTTCCACTTAAACTCACAACCCTTTTTGTTGTTTTTTAACTAAAAAAACTAAAACAGTAAAATTTAGAGCTGAAAAGCAAAAACATCAAACGAGTAAGAAAAATATTTACAACATGATGTAGATGCATGACTTTTCAAAAACAAAATTCAAAGATCACGATTAAATGTTAATTTGAACAGGGAATTTTAAAAATTTTGACAACATGCATTTAACATCAGACTAAACTCTCAAAAACACGTCCCCAGCGAAGTCGCCAGCTGTAGTGACCTAAAATTTGCACGGGCGTTAGTCGAGGCGATTATTGAAAATTTGAAAACAGAGTCTCAATTTTATTTTTTTAAAAAAGATAAATCGCCACCAGTCCTTTTTCTAGGTGTGATCGGACACCTACTAAATTCTCTTTTTAGAAGAAAAAATTATTTTTAAAATTTTTTATAAAAAAAAGAGTCAATTTTAGGTCCACGTCAAAATCTAGAGAAAATTAGGGTTCGGGAGTCAGTTACGCACGAGAAAAGTATTAGCACCCTTGCGACACCCAAATATTAGTATCTTGTTAAACGTGCATTGTCTTAATTTTCAAAAATACGAGCTCAATTTAATATTTAATCATGATCCGATTGAAAAACGAGAATTTTGATAAATTAAATATTATTGTTTTTTATATATTTTAAAATTAAATTTTGATGATTTACAAGTAAATTTTGATAAATCAATTTTTAGAAGGGCGTTCCGTATTTAACAAAAATCACTGATGTCCACTTAACATAGCAGTGAAATTAAGGATTTGATGCTAAATCGGTTTGTTGCCTAATATATTGAAATTATTTAAATTAATAAAATGTAAAATAAAATATTTCTAAAATCTATTTAAAAATATTAATTTAATTAAAAATGGGATAATATTTAAATACAGGGACTAAATAAATAAAATAAAAAAAATCTAGAGTTTACCAAAAACCTAAAATTATGGGCTTGATCGAATGGGCTACACGACTCGGGCTATTTTTTTTCTTTTTCTCTTATTTTTCTTTCACTTTTTTTCCTTTTTCTTGCAAATTGGGCCGTTGGGTCGACCTACTGGGCTGGGCACTGGCCTGCTGCAGGCCTGTTGTGCTGCTGGGCTAGGCGCTGGCCTACTGACTTGTTGGCTTAGGCCTGCTGGGAAGTGGGCCTGCTACTGCTATTGGCATCCTGCTTGCTGCTAGGGTATGCTGGGTCGGGTCGAATTGCACAGGTCGGGTTGGGTCAAACCTAACTATTTTTTTTATATATTTTTCTTTTTTTTGTCGAGCCTACTGAGCTTTGGTGGGACTATTGCTGCAGTGGGCCGGCTGTGGCTTGCTACTGCTACTGGGCTGCTAGGCGCTGGTGGGCCTGCTGGTCGCTGAGCCTGCTGTTGGCTGGATGCTGTGGGTTGCTGCTGCCTGCTGTTTGGGTTGGGCCAGTGTTGTTGAGTAGGGTCAGACCCGATATTTATTTTATTATTTTATTTTATTTTATACTTTCTTTCTTTCTCTTTTTTCTTCTTTCTTCTTTCTTTCTTTTTTTCCTTCGGCCCTAGCCCTTTTGGCCGTCGCCGATGCTCCCTCTACCGGGTGGTGCGACGATGGCCGACGTTTCCCTCTCCCTATTCTTTTCTCCTTCTCTCATTTCCCTTTTTCTTCTCTTCTTTCTCTCTTTTTCTTCTCTTTCGTGTCAATTTTTTATACTCGGCTTGCTAGTTTCGGAAGTGGTGCTACAGTGGCAGTGGCCGTGGGGCACGGTCGTGTCCTTTTTGCTGCTGCTTTTTTAAATTTTTTTCTTTGTTTTTTTCTTTCTTCATTTTTGATTTTTCTTTATTTGATGTTGATTTTTGGGGATCAAAGTCCCTTTTATTGCTGATTTTTTTTCTTTTTGCAGGTAGTAGTTGGAGGAGGGGGACCATGTCCTAGGCCGACTGTCGGAATATTGGGGGGCAGGTGCGCAAATCACGCTTGACGACAGGGATTTTGTGCCAGAAGGACTAGATTGCAAATGGTGTAAAAATTTTAGGGTCAAATTGTAATTTTAGGAAAAGTTTAGGGTTAAAATGTAATTTTAAAAAAGTTAGTGGTCAATATGTAATTTTAGAAAAGTTAGGGGTTAAAATGTAATTTATATTTTTTTTGTATTTTTCAAATTATTATTATTTAAAATATGAAAACAAAAATAAAACACTAATAAGCTAAAGTCCAAACAAGCCCAATTATCCAATCCCAATGAGCCCAATGATTGGGCCCAATGGAGCAAGCCCAAACCCGTAATTTGGAAAAAAAATTTAAAAACGAAACTTGAACTAGAAAAAATTTAGTGCTTACATTAATAATAAGTTAATTTATAAAATATTCTTTCAATAAATTAACGTGATGAGATTGTTAGGTGCTTGGATTAGGTGATGGGGGATGAAGAGAAAAGGGATGGAAGTGAAGAAAAATGTTGAGAAATGGAAAGAGTTAGTGAGGGAAGCCACCATGAAAGGTGGTTCTATGGATATGAACCTTCAAGCTTTTGTGGATGATGTTACTCAAGGTTGTTGCAAGTAAATTTAAAAATGTTTTTTAATTTTTTTGTTAAAAAATATTTTTTTATTTTTATGTGGCATGCCACATTATCGTACTATCCACATTATCGTACTATAATGTGATAACTTATAGTATTTTTGTTCGTAACATTAGTCAAATCAACGGTTAAATCGTTCAACTCACAGTTTTTTGTTAAATGAAGAGGTCAATATTTGTTTTTTTGGAATAATTGAGTACTCAATTAGTGCACTTTTTTCATAAAGGCTAAATTATTTTTTTTACTTCGTTACTGTTGAGGGCTATAGCAATAAAAAAAATTGAAGTAAAATGAAAAAAAAAATGTTAGAGCTAAATTTGTCATTATGCCTAAAATGTAAAACCAAAATTTTTTGAAAATGAAAAAAAATGGAAACGAATCGCTCATGGTGGCCTCAACAGTCTAACGCCCATGTTTTATGCGTCCGAATTACCACACGAGCAAGCACATGCTCGTGTATCGTCATTTGTCATATTTTCTGGCTTTTGCCAGTTTACGATTTGGGCAGTGTTTACACACCTGATTTCTATTTGTTGAGAAAACCGCCCCCACCTTTGAAAGCTACAATTGACCAACAATTCCCCATTAATCATTTGAACATATACTTAATCGAATACATTCAAGATCCCAATTGTTGAACTCACACCACATTACCTTCGACCGAGTAAAGAGGGGAGTTTCGCCTACCCAACTGTTGATTACAAACCTTCAACTCTTCGAAAAGTTCCTAGGCACAAACTGAAAATGGGTAAGCACTCAATCGATCAGCAAAAAAAATAACAAATTACTATCTTCACTTACCAGTAACGTGAGAAGAGTACCCACTACGAAGTGTAAGACTTATTGGCAAATAAAGAATGATAATCAAAACAGTAGAGATGGGAAAAGCAGTCGGCTTTTTCAGAAGAGTAATATTCTTGGGAAGTTCAGTGAGAGGGAACACAGGAACATTGATCGACAGGAAGCAGTAAGAACAGAATTGGCACAATGACGATAAAAAGAAAAGAGAATCAGCAAGGAAGAAACAACAACAATTGCAAGAAATATTTGGGAAAAGAGATAAAGAAGAGGCAAGGAGAGGAATGGTTTCGACAGTGATCAGAATTAGGAATCGACAACACAAAACCTGAGAGAGAGGAAGAAGAGAAACGGTTTAGGGGAGAAGAGGTTTTGGTAGAGGAAAAAAATGCAAAAAGGGGATAAGAGGTTTCGACAGAGGGAAAAAAATAGAATCGAAATGAGAAGCACCCCTCTAGTCGAATTCTTGAGTGCCTCAGAGACCCATTTCGACACAAAACTCCCTCTCCCCTCACTTCCCTTGATTTTCTCCTAAAATCTCTCGTCAAATCTCTCCACTTGATCACACCTCGCCTCAACCACTCAATTTGAATTCTTCTCAACCACTTCAGTGTTTTAGTCAAACTCGAACATCCTCACAGCATAGCAACAAAATAAACACTCCCTTGCCTCCAGCAAGATTCAGACCTTAGACCACTGGCATAGGTAACACGCCACTTACCCCTAGACCAGCAGGCTTTTTTATGGCATGCTTTACCCACAATAATTTAAAAGCCTACTAACTATAGGCAAGAGTTTTCTTCCTTAAAAGCAAAATTTTTTGCACAAGCCCAGGTTTGAACCCAAGACTTCTCAATCACTCCCAAACACACCCAAATCACTTAACCACTGAAGCAAACAAGTAATTGTGTTAAAAACATGCAAAAATAAATACTTGGATTTTTGGGGCATTACACTATTTGAGTACTGACTCAGTTTTCCACAATTGTGGGTCTCTATTTGAGCAAAACAATTTCAACATTTCTTCATCTCGTTTGATCCAAATGTATTTATGCATTTCTTATATCATTGAATTTGTTGTTTCACATTCAATTTTTGGACAAGTAGAATTTTCTAACCTATTTTCCATCAACTTCACTTGAATTTTCAATCACAATCTATTGCATTCAATAGCACCACATCTTTTGGGACGAAAAAAAACTTTTAATTTTAAGATAAACGGGTCTTTAGCATTATACTTCATTTATTGAGGGCCTTTTCCATAATTGCCATCATTATTTGCGGGTGATTTGGGGATAATAACTTAAAAATTTTTGGATCACATTTAATTCAAATTTTAAATTTTAGAGAGATGTTTGGGTTACAAATTGCCATCATTATGCTTAACAGAACATTTGGGAGGAAAAGGAGCAAAAAATGAGTGCAAATTGAAAAATAGTGGCAAACTATAGGACCCACACGGGCGGACCTATTCCACACGACCGTGTGACCCACACAGTTGTGGCAAGCCATGTCAATTTCGTAGGTTTGCACTCTAAACTACGAAAAAATATGAATTTTAGGTTTTTCGGGCATTCTAAGACGTATATATGACAAAAATAAGAAGATAGGAGAGAGCCTTCTTAGAATATTCAAGAAAACAACTCCAAAGACACCATTGAAGCCGACTCTGAAGTAGATTTTCATTAAAATTGAAGATTCCTAATTGATTTCTTAGGGTCGAGCAAAACTCACTAGAAACAGATGATATAGGTTGAGTTGGCTCGGTCAAGCCCATGTCCTTAGCTATATGCCCCTGGTAAAATCAATTTTAAAATTAATTATAATAGTTTAAGCGAATTGATTATTGAATAGTGAAATACTTAATTCAACCAATTGATGTAATCAAATTATAATAAATATATATTTACTTTTATGGTTGTAATTGCCCATTTTTGCCCGGCCCGCTACAAATAAAAGACCCAAAAAATGAATCGAAGCTACAAATAAAAGTAGATTGAAGCTACAAGTCGTATCGCTCCGAAGTTTTAGTAGAGTGAATCGAAGCAACAAGACACAGTGGATTGGAATGAGGCTACTTGAAGAAGATGAGCACCAAGAAGTCAAGATTCAGTGACACCGGGCAAAATTGGTCCCTTTTGATGTCTTTGCTCTGTTCTCGTTACACGACAACGAGCAAAGAGGGGCAGCTGTAATAGCCTATTTTTGCCCGGCCGCTACAAATAAAAGACCCAAAAAACTAATAAACAAAATTAAACCCAATTATGCCAGGCCCAAATGCAAAATTAACCCTCAGCCCAAACTAAACCCTAGCCCAAAACTAAAAACTTTTTAGCCAAAAGAAACACTAGGTGCACCGCACCTAGGTCTACTCTTAGCCGCTGCCCCTAGGCCTGCTCCTGGCCGCCGAACACCAGCCACATCTACACCCCACGTGCACCTAACACCTACAGAAAGAAATCAATGCAAACAGCAGAAGAAACAACTATAAAAAAAACAAAAATAGAAATTAAAAGATTGTAACTCGGCTATAAAAGCTGAAATATTCTCGTTGTAATTTTTTTTACGGACATTAGAAATCGAAAAGAGAACAAAAAGGATGTTGTTTTCTTCGTTTTTTTCGATTCATTTATTTATTTTATTTATAATTTTTTTACAAATTCGTTTTGTTAAAAAAACTATTAATAAAAGAAGATAAAAAAAAGAGAAATGAGGGACTTACCTGGAAACGCCCTGCAAGTCTCATCGCCGGAGCCCCTTTGTGGCAGCCAAAATCAGACCAAGGGAGGGCACAAGGGTCTCTTTTCCTTCGACCTTTGGGCCAAGAAGGCTCGATCTTCAAATGGCCCTTTTTTAAACGAGGTAAAAAATAACCTTTGAGTCACATGCCATCGCCCACGGCGGCACTGTGGCGACGATTATGGCCGGCCAAAGAGCGGGTTGAGAGAATCTGAGAGACCCCTCAGATTTTTTGTTGAAGAATGAAGCTGATATGGTTTTCTGCTTTTATTGTTGTTATTTATATGGGATTCAACACGACACTGTTTTGGGTTTAAACAACAACAGCCAAAACGACGCCGATTTGTATAAGACCCACGACCCGACCCAATAAGCGCTGAAGATCCGTGTGTTTTGTTGGGAGGGGCTAATTGCATGTTCAGCCCCTCCATTTTTGCAGTACAGTGCAATCTGATCGCTACTGTTTTTATATTTTGACCACGTAAATTTTATACCTGTTTCAATTTGGTCCCATGCGAAATGACGCGCTTTAAGGGTTGGGGATTAATTTCCCATTTGGCCCCCTATGTCTTTGCACGTGTTTCGATCAACCCCAAATTGCTCTTTTTTATTTCAAATTTTTCCCAATGATTTTATTTTAATTCCAATTTGGTCCTTAACCTGTTTCATTTTAATCTCTTAATTTGTTATTTATTATTTCATTTCAATTTTTACACCTATTATTCTTCATTAACAGCCTGCACTTTATTTTATTTTTATTATTTATATTAAATTGTTTGATTACCTATTCTAAGTTGGTTTCACATGTTATTTATTTTAGATTTTTTTTTACATATAATTTCTTTTAAACTATTTTATGTAATGCTTATTTTGAATTGCTTAAACATGTTTATTTCCAACTATCATATGTTTTATTTATGTTAAATTTTATATTGTTAATTTTGAGCATTTCATATTATTCATTTTAAATCTTTATTATTTACTTTAAATTGTTGTTATGTTATTTTATTTCATTTGCTTTTGATTATTAGTTAGCATTAAAGTAATGTACATTGTGCGATTTTTGTCATCATGCGTGTTATGAATCGTTTATTCGTATGTTCACATTGTTTCCATCCATCAATGTACCCTACATCGTTTTAAACGTTATATTAATTTTTATGCAAACAAGCAAAAAATGAAAATTTCAGCATAAGGCCATATTTTACGTTTTGGCAATTCGAGAAAATCGTATCCTAACTTACAGGATTTCAATTTTCTCGTTAAACCTAAATAGCAAAGTACCCTTTTAAACTTTCAAAAAAATGAAAGAAATCTTGTTATAAGGTAACATTTCACATTTTGGTGATTCGGGAAATCGTACCCTAACTTACGGGGTTTTGATTTTCTCGTTAAACATAAATGGTAAAATGTCCTTTTAAATTTCACAATACGAAATTCCAATGAATTAAAGGCAAGCTTATTCTCTAAGGCTCCAAATATCGTACCCTAACTGATGGGGTTTCGATTTTCTCGATAAATTCAAATAAACGAACGTTTTAAAGCAAAATTTTTAATAATCTCGAGAATTAAGAAAAGATCTTGTTCTAACTTACGAAATATGATTATTTTTCTAAAATCGAGATAATCAAATATCTTTAAAAGTAATAAAACTTTTGGTGTTTATTCTCATTTTATGGGTTTAAGATATTGTATCCTAACTTACGGGATATAATTCTTTTTCTCGATTAACGTGAAATACGCTCATTTCTAAATTTTTTTAATTAAGCGATATTTTAACGAAGGATCGTATTTTCAAACTCTTCAAGGTTTTCAATTTTCGACACTAAGACACTAATTAATCAACTAGGTACCAATTTTGAGTGTTACGATGGTGCTAATCCTTCTTCGTACGTAACAGACTCCCAAGCCTGTTTTTCTGAATTTCGCAAACCAAAAGCATTGTTTTAATAAATCCAGACTGTTTATTAAAAACAACTATTTTTCGAGGTAACCCGATCACACCTCATAAAAAAAAGATTGGTGGCGACTCCCGTATTCGTTTTTGTTTTCAAAATCCACGTCGACACCGTTTTACAAAAAATGGTTACGACAATGGTCTCCTTCATCTCCTTTTTAGAGTTAGTGGCAATATTTTTTTAAGCTTCGAATTTATTTAGAATCAATGAAGAGGTCAATTGATTTTTTTAGAATCATTGAGTACTCAATTGGTGCACTTTTTTCATAAAGGCTAAATTAATTTTTTATTTGTTACTATTGAGGGCTATAGCAATAAAAAAATTGAGGTAAAATGAAAAAAATGTTAGAGTTAAATTTGTCATTATGCCTAAGATGTAAAACCAAAATCTTTTGAAAATGAAAAAAAATGGAAAATCACAAATTCTGTCACTTATGTTTGCTTAAAATTATAGTTTTGGTCACCAATCTTTTGAAGTAAATATATGGTCACCAATATTATTCATTTGTTACTTTGTAATAACTCACCTTAAAGTTATAGCCCTACGCAAGAAAGGATTAAATGACATAGGGATACCATAAAATTTGTATATTTTTTTATTCATCTAATGCCATTTCAACGTTTTCATTTAAAAAATTTGACATATCATTTTGAATTTGATCTTTTTCAAGATGAAAACATTGAAATAATGTTAAATTATTGAAAAGAGATACAAGTTTGATGGTATCTCATATTCATTTAATCTTTATCTCTTTAAAAAAGATGATGTAACACATTAATGACATCATTTCAAACAAAGTTTTAGGTCAAATTGTTAGTCTAGTCCTTGTAATTGTTTTTAGATGAATTACATTATTATTCTTTTATTTTCTTTGGCTTAAATACACATTTACTCTTAATTTTATTACATTATCCTTCATTGGTATTTATGGTTTAGAAAGTTTTATAAATATATTATTTTTAAGAAATTATAAGATGATTACAAAAATTCCAAAATAATATTTTAAAAAAGCTAAGAAAAACCTAAAATACAAAAATGAAAAAAAAATCATGTTTTTACAAATTGGGAAATACCTAAATTTGTTTTCATCAATTAAGAAATTAAAAAAATTGTTGAGAAAGATCTTTTTAGAGATTGTTAGCTTTGACGAGTTCTCTCCACCACTTCTCTTACGCTCCTTCTAGGATCTTGCTTTTTGTGTGTTGAAAACTCAAATGAACAAAATAGACATTAAATTTGGTTTTTGGAGTTACATATCACTTTAGCATTAACTTACTTTTCTACCGGTGGTCTTCCCCAACAAGATAAATATTTCAATTTTAACAACATTGACAGGTCTTTGGGGTAGGGTCGAGCAAAACTCAATAGAAACAGATGACATAGATTGAGTTGGCTCGGTGAAGCCCATGCCCCTAGCTATACGCCCCTGCTAAAATCAATTTTAAAACTAGTTATAATAGCTTAAGCGAATTGATTATTTAGTAATGAAATACATAATTCAACCAATTGATGTAATCAAATTATAATAAATATATATTTACTTTTATAGCATCCTTCGTTTGTGGCAATATTGTTTTTAAGCTTCGAATTTATATTTTTTATTTATGAGTACAATGTGTCTTATAATTACATCTGTAGTTTATATTTTTTATTTGAAAATATATATTATAGTATATGAAAAACATATATATATAACCAGATTTTGTCACACACCCATTTTATGTTAAAAATATTTACCTTTAAATTGGGTATAGGTTGGGTGGTAAAGTACTTATATTTTAATACTAGTAAATACGTGTTCAATCTTTAGATTTATAATTTATAATTTATAATTCTTTTAATTAAAGATGTTATACAAGTATATGAAAAGACAAAAGTGACATAGTAATAATATTAATTATAAATTTTATAATTTCATAATTGAGTTGATGACGTAGTTGAACGTGGCCCTAACTCTTTAAAACACTTAAATATAGTAATAGCTTAAAAATGAGGGGCTTTTGGTAAATACATTACTGAGTTGGTAACCTGATTGAGGGTAACACCAACTCAACAAAACTCTTAAATATTGACTACAAATCCTATTACACACTTATGTGTATGCAAACCACAAATTTAGAAATGCAAAGATGTGTTTAAAAATAACATATAATAAAGAATGAAATTTATGGTTTGAAACTAGTTAATAATAACACATGAAATATGTACGATATCAAAATGAAAAAAAAAAGATTAAATTGTGCATAAAACAAAATTTTATCCTATTACATCAATAAAGTTATATTTATTACCCTCGCCAATTGTTTGTCATTAAGAACATTAAAGTATCCTTGAATGATATAACTTATTCTAAATAGAGTTGATTAGTTGGCTTGGGATACCAACTCAGTCAGGGGCTTAAAATTAGTAAAATATTATTATTTTAAAGGGAAATTAATATTATTATAAGTGTATTTTCACCTTTTCATACTTTTATATAATCTTCAAGTAAAACAATTGAAAAATATTATTTGAGAATCAAACACAAGACTAAAAAATTCGTATAGAAAACGCTTACCACTCCACTAATAATCATTTGTCGATGTAGTTTTGGTAAAAAGACCTCTCCAATCCCTCTTAATTTCACAATTGCGCAAATTAATCCCTCTCAAAAAATTGGAACAATTTAATCCCTATCAATTTTGAAAGTGAGTAACTAAGGACAATTAATTATGGAGTTAAATTCTTCCATCAATTGTACATAATTTTGATTGGTATAGTTATAAATTTAGCCTTCAATATTTATATATTTTGTCATTTTGGCCTTAATTTTTTAAAAAAAATTCAAGAAATTCAACCTCAACATTTACATATTTACACAAACGTTGCACAAAAATTTTGTTAAATTAAGACCAAATTGCAAAGTGTGCAAATTTTGAAGGCTAATTTTATTAATATACCAACAAAAACCATGTAAATTTTATGGAAAATTAATGCCTTGATTAATTATTCTTAGTTTCTCACTTCCAAAATTAATAGGGACTAAATTGCTCTAATTTTTTTAGGGTGACCAATTTCCTCAATTTGGAAATTGAGAGAGACTATTGAGATCTTTTACGTATTTTTTTATATAAAATATATTTGTTCACCCACATCGTGTGTATGATAAAATATTTTTATTGTTGGTTGAGTTGGTGTCAAAAATTAACTTGACACCAACTCAAGATTAATAATAACAATATGATAAATAATTTATTTATTTAATATTCTTAATTTAACATATTGATGTAAATTTTAAGACATGCATGTATTGTAGAATTGTGATTATACTTTTTGAGTATTGAGTTAGTTTTCCACAATTGTGGGTCTCTATTTGAGCAACACAATTTCAACATTTCTTCATCTCGCTTAATCCAAATGCATTTAGGATTTTTTTATATCATTGTTTCAAAAACGATAAAAAATACGTCGACATTGAATTTGCTGTTTCACATTAAATTTTGGAGAAGTAGAATTTTTTAACTTATTTTCCATCAACTTCACTTTAATTTTCAATCACAATCAATTGCATTCAAGAGCACCACATCTTTTTGGATGAAACAAACCTCTCAATATTAAGATAAATGGGTCTTTATGGTTATTTGCGGGTGATTCAGGGATAATAACTTCAACATTTCTGTATCACATTTAATTCAATTCCACATTTAACTTTTAATTTTTAGAGAGATGATTGGGTTACAACAATGGTTTGCAGTGAAGATATTTCAAAAGAAGGCAAATATATCTTTTTTGAGGGGTCTTTGGAGTTATATGTGACTTTAGCATTAACTGACTTTTTTTATAATTAATCTTTTATAATAAGGTAAATATATCAATTTTAATAACACCGACATGTTTTTTAGTAGGGTCGAGCAAAACCCAATTAAAACCTTTCATCACTGCAAAAATGAAAATAATAGAAATGAAAGACTAGCCATTGTATGAGATTTATAATTGAACTGTCAACGAAATTGGGAGAAATTTTTGTGAGTGAAAGACTAGCCATTTCAAATTTGTCATTACTATTTGTGAGTGATTTGGGGGTAAGGAGTTTAACACTTATTGTGATTATACTTTTTGAGTATTGACTCAGTTTTCCACAATTGTGGGTCTCTATTTGAGCAAAAAAAATTTGAACATTTCTTCATCTCGTTTAACCCAAATGCATTTGTTGACACCATTTTTTTTGACAAAAACGGACTTTGGTTTTGAAAAATGAAACGGGAGTCGCCACCAATCCTTTTTTATGAGGTGTGATTGGATCACCTCGAAAAGTGGTTATTTTTAATAAATGGTTTGATTTTATTAAAACAACAAGTTTGGTCCACGAAATTCAGAAAAACGAGTCCGGGAGTCAGTTACGCACGAGGAAGGATTAGCACCCTTGATACGCCCAAAATTGGTACCTAGTTGATTACTTAATGTCTTAATGTCGAAAATTGAGAACTTTGAAGAATTTTAAAAATACGATCCTTGTATTAAAACGTTGAAACTTTTCAGGAAAAAGGGGTATATTTCACGTTATTCGAGAAAGAAAATCATATCTAGTAAGTTAGGACACAATGTCTCGAATTCCCGATACGCGAATGAAAAATGCTTATTTAAAAGATATTTAACTATCTTGGATTAGAAAAGGGATCACGACCAGTAAGTTAGTACACGATCCTTTTTTAATTCCCGATATCGTTTAAAACTTGAGTTTGAAAAGATTCGTGTAATAAAGTTTAAAAGAATATTCAATTGTTTAAATCAAATGAAGAAATCGCAACCCAATACGTTAGGGCACAATTTCTCAAAATATTAAACTTTGAATATTGCATTTATTTCGAAAAATCCTCGTCTCGAGAAAACAACGTGTTACATCCAATGCGTTAGGACACAACGTATTAAATTCTCGATAACGAGCTTTTTATCTTTTTTAAAAGAGTAATCTCGATTATTTAAATTCAACGAAGAAAATCGGAACCCAATACGTTAGGGCTCGATTCTCTCGAAGATCCAAAATACCGAATATTACTTATATTTTTAAAATTTCTTTTTTGAAATCTAAAAAATGGGTGTAATGAAATGATGATGATGTAAGCAAAATAATCACGAGGAAAACAAAATATAAGTAAATAAGAAGTCACATATATATAAATAAAATCAATCACGTATGTACAATAATAAACAAATATAAAGCATAACAAATAATAATAACGGACATGTAAATAAATAAATAAATGAAGAAAATAAATAAAAGATATACACATATGAATTATAAAATATAAAAATATAAGTATTTACATATATATATAAATAGGTTATAAAATACAAAAATATATAAAATATAAGTATGTACATTATAAAAAGTGTGTATGTACGAGTAGGTATGCATTTTAAAATATATGTGTATATATACATATTTTGGAAATGATAAATATAAAAGATACATGTATGTACGTATATGTATATAGGTGATTGTCATAAGTTTCCTCATTTTCGAAATATACATTACATGGTTAAAACGATAAATTTAGGATCAAATTGATAGAATATGTAAATATTAGAAGGCTAACATTATTATTAGGCCACTAAAAAAAATTCACCTCGGCACTTTGATCAAATTTTAATAACCAAAAGAATTTGATTTCGAATAGTTTAATAATTAAATAAACAATGACCAAAATAGAAGACGAAGAATAATTTAGTGACCATTTCAGGGCCTTTAAAACCAATGGAGTGTAGGTGCCACGTTACTTGTTTCTTTTCATTTTCATATGACTATTCCTACATCATACACCACGTCAACTTAATTTTATTTTAAATATTTAAATTTGAATAAACTTAGGTGGCAAAGGGAAGTATATATTTATGAAAATTTGATATAAATAATAAATTTGTCTGCCTAGGAAACAAAATTAAGGAATAATGTATCCAAATTTCTAATCTTCAATCCCACGACTTAAAAATCTTTTATTAGAAAAATCAAAACTTCTAGATTTCGTAATTGGAATCTGGAAAATGTCTTTTACAACTCACTCCTTTTTCATCTTATCAAATCTAGACTCTAATAAAGAAGGAAAGAATGAGTTTTGATTATAATAAAGAAAGAAACCAAAGGTCCTTTTTTTATAAGTTGATGCTCAATAACAAAAGTAAAATAAACAATGAGTTTTCTCTTCTCTTCAAGAATGAGAGACTTGTTAACTTCTCATCTAAATTTTGGGTCACTTTTGATAAATCTACACAATGAGATGATAGTTTAACATCCTTAAATGTTAGGCTGATTTCACGACTGAAAATGGAGATAGGAGAGGGAGAGTTTGAAATTTTGGTTGTAGATGTAAGAAAATCAAGGCTTAATTTGGCAAAGATTTGGAATGTTAAGGTGGAATTTTGGTGTTGATTGACCTTTGGAGAGTGGTAATCAATTTCCCTGACACTTGATGGTGGTGGAGGAGGGTCTTTTTTGGCAATAGTTTTTAGTATACTAAAATTTATCTGGTTAGAATTATTTATATTTATTAAAAGTTTTGAAAACTTATAGAAATGTGGGATTATACAAATTTTTTTATTTAAAAACTTATGAAAATGTATATTAAAAAGCGTGGGGTAAAATATTGGAGCTTTAAAAATATTCTGGTTTTAGAAGGAAAAAAGTTAAAACCGAGGGGAAGAAACGTGTAAGTTGCTAACCAATGACTACAAATGAAAAAGTCATTCAAGTGGAAGAAACGTGTAATTTGCTAACCAATGGCTAAAAATGAAGGAGAAAAGTCATTTCACCTTTCAAACCAATGGGTTTGAGTCTTGGTCTCTACCACATTACTTTCATTTCTTTTTCATATTACCCTTCTTAGATGATACACCACGTTAACTTTGCTTAATTTTATTTTTAATTTGACTAAATTTTAAAAACTTATAAAATATATAAGATTATAAAATATTTGGGTGAAAAATAAATTTATGTAGCAAATATATTTATAAAAAATAATATAAATAACAAATGAGACTTTGATCGAGTCAAAAAATAATTATGGAATTTAAGTGTACATTAGTGTTAAACCCTACTGGTGGTGCAGTTAAAATAGATTTGGATAAAGCTACTTCAAGAGGTGTCTTGCAAGATTGGAAAGGTAAATGGATTTCTGGTTATAATAGATGTTTGGGTAAGTGTTTAGTTTTTTATGCTGAACTATGGAGAATTCTGGATGGTTTAAATATTATGTTGAGTAGGAACTTTGAGAATGTTTTGATTCAGACTCATAGTATAGAAGCAAAACAAGGCTATTAATGATTGTTTCATGTCATTCTCGAATTGTGCATTGATCAGGCGAATACGAAAAATGTTGAAGGAGGTTGGAAATTGATTTTTACAATATGTTCCCAGAGAAAATAATAAGGATGTTGATTGTATAGCTAAAATGGCCTTTGATAGAGAAGAAGGTTTGGAAATCCTTAGGGATCCA
Source organism: Gossypium hirsutum (assembly GCF_007990345.1). Lineage (NCBI taxonomy): Eukaryota > Viridiplantae > Streptophyta > Magnoliopsida > Malvales > Malvaceae > Gossypium > Gossypium hirsutum. Next base: position 84,971,450 of record NC_053427.1, read on the forward strand.
CCTAGGGGATTCCTAGTGTCTTGATGTATTCACCAAAAAAAATCACACAAAATTTCAATAAATGTATTAAAATAAGGCCACGTTTGGTTCGTTGTAATGGAATAGAGGCGTAATAGGTAATTCTTTTGTTTGGTTGAATGGATTGGAATAGAGGCGTAATGGTATTCTTGTGTTTGATTGAATGGAATAGAGGTGTAATAGCATAAGGAAAAAAGCTAAAATGACTAGAATACCCTTAGCAGAATTTTTTTTAGGTAGATGATTATTGTTATTGTTATTAAATTTTAATAAGATTATTAATATAAATAATAAATAATTTAATCATATTTTAACATAATTGTTATTAAATATAATTTAATAAATATCATAATATATAATACTATAAAATATAATTTAAAATAATTCTTATTAAATATAATTTAATAAAATTCTTATTCTTATATGAATTTACTAAAATCATAATATATAATACTATAAAATATAATTTAAATAATTATTATTAAATATAATTTATAATCCACTTTATTATTTTTAAACTGTAATACATATTTAATGTGCTAAAATATCATTTGTGGAACAAATAATTTAATTATTCTACAATAAAAAATATTAGCAGTAATAAATAACTTTAGAATTATATTTTGCATAAACATAATTTTCATATATTAACAAAAGGTTAAATGAAATTCATGAAATTCTATGTCACAATCCATATGTTATACAGTTTTGCCACACCAAAAAGTTAGAACATTGTAATGACATACCATCCCAAATATTACAAACAGAAAAAGTTACGAAAATGTCATCAACAAAACCATAATTTTTAATGGTCAGTAAGAAATCTTCTGACCCATTCCAACTGTACATTAGAAGGTAAACTAAAGAAAACGAGCATTTGAGTTAGATGATCTGGAATTTTACTCAATGCTCGAAACTGCTCATCCACAGTTAAACATTCTATTTCACATAAGGTTGGATATAAATTTGTAGCTTTTTTCTTGGATGGTCTGGAATTCTTCTGACCTTTGTTGAACTACCACATCGGAGGCAATACTCCTACTGATTTGTTCGCCAATGGCCCGCATGTTTTTAGCCAATAAAGTGACAGCATCATTAACTGAAGAATAAAAATGACCACTTGCGTCAGAATTCTTTTTTTCCTCTTTGAAGAGGAGGAACCCCCTTGGTTTCTATTTGGTTGCGGCTCCGTAGCAGAAACATCCATGTCATCCAAACAGACATTAGCATCGCAGTCATAGTATTCATTTCTTTCTTCATTAATATCTGCAGTAGGTACATCCTCAGCATTTATTTCTTCAAGAACGTTAGCGGCTGTTTGAGCGTCTTTCCCAGTTGCTCGATCTTTTGCGTATATGGCAGTAAGTTGGTCATAGTAAGGGAAACTACGATGTCTGAACTGACCGGCTTCTTTATGACTCTATAAAAATGAGGAAATCATATTAGTTATAAGGTTGGTAAAAATAAGATAATAAAGAGTTGAACTCATTCTTACCTTTAAATAAGAGTCCCAAACCGCATCTTCAGCAACAACGACCTGCCTATGGTAGTCCCAACCAAAACCGCTATTGTTTTGGCCATTAAGCATGTCATACACGATTGACCAATCCCTTTTTAGTAACCTAATCCTTGACTCGATATTAGGTCTAGCCTTCAACATTGTATTGGGTAAAGCCTTTTCTAACATTTTTTCTAACTCGTTTAAGTAACCGGCTTTGAACCCCGTATCAGCGTTAAATGTTCCAACATTGTGCAAGTCCACCATGCAGGAAACCAATGCTGCATCTTCTTCTGGAACCTATTTCCTTTTGGTTCCTCGAGATGATTGGGAAGGAACATTTGATTCTGAAACACCTGACATAATTATCTTAAGAAAAAAAAACAAATTAAAATTAAGTTTAATATCATGAATCAAAATGTGAACACTTTATAAAATTAAAATTGAGTTCAATATCATGAATCAAAAACTCAACACTGTATAAAATTATAGCACATGATGAATGAAAAGAAATCAAATTATAAAATTATAGCACATGAAGGAACTTAATCGTATTTTTTGACAATGTTACGAATTTAACATTAACAAATTACATATTTCTTTAAAGAATTTTTAGAAGCACTTTCAATCATAATAACAATGAATATTTGTTTTTCTTTAAACAATTTTTACAAGCACTTTCAATCATAATAACAATGAATATTTGTTTTTTAATCAAGTTGTTTACTTGATTATATCTAATGATCCAATTTTAATATATTATCCATATGTTTTTTAATCAAGTTGTTTACTTGATTATATCTAATGATCCAATTTTTATTTTATTTACTCATGATTGGATTAGGTTTAATTTATAATGGTTCAAAAGTCGATATATATGTAATATTATTAAAATAATATTTTTAATTTTAATTATTTAAAAATATTTTTAATTAATGCGTTGTATATGAATATACACTAGTGCAAGAAATCCTATAATTTCGTACAGGTCTCGTAATTGCTCGATTAAAATTTTCGAACTACCTAAACTTAAGAAATTCGATCCCAAATTCAAAATTTTCAATACCAATAAAAATTAACTTATTACATCACCACTTGCAAAATATAACTATAAAAACATTACTGTGGAGTAAACCATAAAAAAACTGTCCAATTTACTGGAATTACAACTATAAAATACCTCTTGAATTGCAACTATAAAATACCTCTTGAAATGCAACTAGAGCTTCAGCTTGCCAACGATTTATGTCTGGAGCAAATCCGTAGCTAACAGTCCAATACCTACAAAAGTTCACATAGAACATCAATTTACTGGAACAACAGTGCTCAGATACACCAGGCGCAAGAAATTTAACAAGGGTGCTAATATACAAAAGAATTTACACTTCTAAGCATTCAGAAATCAAATTAAAACCTCACTTGTAAGTCACTTCCAAATTCTATAAAGCTTAAAAAAGAGATAGTATCCAATTAAAGCCTCAATTGTAAGTCAAAGAACATACTTACAATTATTGTAATACAATTTAATCAATCACAATTGATGAAGGTACTCAAACAACTAACTAAACCAATTTCGCAAGTTATTCACAATTACATGTAAACAAATTGCCAATCTCCTAGTTTTCCATGCTCATGGTCGTGCAGTAAGATGATAATTATCATGATTTATCATTTACATATATCCATAAAAAAATCAAGCTAAAGTAACAGCAAAGGAATCACAGTCAATCACAGTCAATCAGCCAATCAACCTAGTGATAGACAGCCGCATTTTAAGCAGGCTATTGAGTGAAAAATTGGTTCCAACAAAAGAGAAGAACCCCATTAAAAGATGGGGAAGGGGTCTTGCCTATTTTTTAGAGGACAATTGGAAGAGAATATGGGTGTTGGCTCTTTGGTTCTCAATCTGTGCAGGCTTGTTCAATTGGAAATTCAAATCCTTTAGCACTATACCAATTCAAACGTACTTACATAAAATGTACCACAAGTGACAAGCGAGTGGATGGCCGAAAAACAATACCATAATCAAGTGTACCACATAGATATCTCAAGATTCGTTTCAATGCCATCATATGTGTAGTAGTAGGACTGTGCATGAATTGACAAATACGGTTTACAACATAAGTAATATCAGGACGAGTAAGAACTACATATGTAAGGCACTGGCTAGACTTCGGTATTCAGTAGGATTACACAGTCTATCTTTTACCAACATCCGTGTCGTCTCATTCTTTTGCCATCGCTACTTATAATTTTTAAAAAGGGTTAATGTACTATTTGTGGTCTAAACTTGATATTCTCGCACTAAGACCTAAATTTATTTTTGTTCAAGTTAGGCCTTAAACTTGACAATTGTTTTCATATTGAGAACTGAACTTGACAATTGTTTCTACATTGGGGCCGAAGCTTTAGAGTTTTCATAGAAATATCAAGGTCTGACTTGGACAAATAAAGTTCAAGCCTCAGTGGAGGAACAATTATCATATTTAAAACCTAATTTGGATAAAAAAAGGTTCAAGCCCCAATATAAAAACAATTACCAAATTTACAACTTAACTTGAAAAAAAAAGGTTCAGATCCTAATGATAATAGTTGTCAAGTTCAAACCTAAAAAAATAATTTAACCCTTTTCACATTAAGGCTTTAACTTTTTTTTTGTAAGTTACTCACATTTGATTTTGTAACACCCCTAACCCGTATTCATCGCCAAAATAGGGTTACGAAGCATTACCGAAGTTTACAAAATATTTACAAATATTTCATATAATTTACTATTGATGTCCAATACTAGTCATATTGTCCCGTGAATGGGCCTTTGAGGTCCGATATGGACATTAGAATCGAATTGGGACTTAATCAGGGTCTTAGAAAATTTTTCGTGAAATTTCAAAATTTTTCTTAGGTGCAGAGCTCACACGCCCGTGTGGTCATGGCGCACACCCGTGTGACCTTATGGCACGCCCATGTTTCAAGCCGTGTCTTACCCCATGTAACTCCCTGACTTGTATCATACGGCCAAGTCACTCGCCCGTGTGCTAGGCCGTGTGGTCAATTTAATTTTCACAAATTAGGTGCAGGTTTCACACTGCCAAGACACACGCCTGTGTTCTAGGCCGTGTCACCTACGCGGCTGAGACACACGCCCGTGTCTCTGCCCGTGTGCTTAATTCTAAACATTCTATTTCTCGAATTTAAGATGCAGGGGACACATGGCTAGAACACACGCCCATGTGCTAGGCCGTGTGTCACACGGTCAAGACACACGCCCATGTGTCTACCGGTGTGGACAAAATAAAACCATTTCCTAGCTTTATTTCTCACCTAGATTTAACTTCAATCTACACCAAAACTTAATCACATTCACAAGGCCATATGATCATTCAACCAATGTGCCTTTAGGCACCTTAAATGACATTTTATCATCATTTTAATCTAATTATCATGCTTACCAATATACCAATTGCATTTATGTTTAATAAAATTTCATGCTTAAACATGTTAGTCAAATTCCATTATCAATATGCCTTTATGATTTTTATAAATCAACCACATCAAACATATACCGTAATATAGTATTTTATACATATATACCAAAACATGTCTATAACTAGCCATTCCAACGGATAGTCATTATTAAATATTTACATGCCATTATTGGCCGAGTTAACCTATACATGCTATTATAACCTTAATTGATTTATCTTATATACCAAAATGGGCCAATGGATAGTGTGAGTGATATCCGCCAAGTTTCCAACCCAACGAGCTTCCGAATTACTATAGGACATGGGAAAATAAAATAGAGTAAGCATATAATGCTTAGTAAGTCTGTATAACATGGTAATTAACTTACCATTTATTCATATTCAACATAAACATGTAAGGCTCATTTAATCCATTTGGTCACAAGCCCTAATACATATCCTCATCAAGTATATTATTTATGTAATTCACATGAATATCAAGAAAACATGCATGACTCAACAGAAATCAAATTTCTATACACATATACTTTTCACGTCATATATCCTTATAACACATACATACATGTTATGATACATTTCATTTTCTTTCCTTTTATTCATAAATATATATCATTTATATCATAATATCTCTATATCATGTACAACATTTCCATGTTTTTCATATATATATATCATGTATATACACCTGTATTAATTCATGTCAACTCAAATCATCTCAAGTTCAGATCATTTTATGTCTGATCCATATCCGTTAATATATTTGATATATCAATAGTTATTCATGTAGTACACTCAAAGTGTACAAATTTATAGTCACATATGAACGTATTCATAAATTAAGTTCCATATTCATTTATCATCATATCATATTTCCATGTATCATGTACCACCATTTTCAATATTTCAGACAAATACGTGTAATAACTTATTTCATGTTCATATCTTCCCATGTTAGTATTTTGCCCGTTGAATTTATTTAAAATATTGATGGATACTCAGTAGTACACTTGAAGTGTACAAATCAGAATCTGTCAATTCATAATCAGGGGTACCCATTAAGGCACATAATAAAAAATCACACTCTCGAGCCACATATCATACAACAGGATTACCAGTCCAGGCTAAATCCTTTCTATAACATATGCTGTAAAGAGCTTGATCTGGATTACCCGTCCGGGCTAAATCCAATCTGTATCATATGCTCGACAGGGTTTATATCGGGATTACCCATCCGGGCTAAATCCTATCTATAATGAGGTCAATAAGATTACTCATCCGAACTAAGTCCCGTCTGCAACAAATGCAGGACCTCATTTAACAAGGGAAATTACCTTTATCCATCGAAATCCAATATTCAAACAAAACTTAACTCATTTCAAATAATTCCAAGCATATTTATTCCTTATATTGCAACATTTATACATTTCACATATATAATTTCATATATCACATTCAATTCAGTACATCATTTAAATCAGCATATTTTCATACTCATTTAAGTTACACGAACTTACCTTGATAAGTGTTTGTGTACATAAAGTCTATTAATCCGACATTTTCTTCTTTCTTTGTTCTAACTCTATATTCGGTTTATCTGGATCTGTACAAGTAAATTTAACATCAATTTAAAGTAATTCATACTCAATTTAGTCCAATTTACATCTTAGGAAAAATTACTATTTTGCCCCTAAACTTTAATTAATGATAATTTTATCCCTAAGCTCGAAAAATGAAATTCTTGCAATTTACTCCTTGTTCTGAGCCTAACCGAATTTTGTATGTAATATTTTCAGCCCATGTATTTCATAAAAATTAGAATTTTTCCATGGATTTTTCATTTTTACAATTTAGCCCTTAAATCAAATTTCCATCAAAATTCACTTTGTAAAAGTTGTTTATCTATCAACAACCTTTTATTTTCAACCATAAATTTCAAAATTTCAGCATATTCTTCTATGGAAAAATTTCTATATTTTGATATCTTTTCAAATTAATCCCCAAAATAGATAGATTAATTTACCTCGATCTCAAAAATATAAAAATTACTAAAAACGGGGCTTGAATACTTACCTAATTTGGCCAAGAAAGCTTGCTTTCTCTTTCCTAGGGTTTCCATGTATTTTTGGGGAAGAAGATGATATAAAATGATGATATTTTCTATTTAATTATGATATCATCCTTTATTTTTTCAACTTTCCAATTTTATCCTTTTCTTTATTTCTTTTTCCGTGGATAAATCATCATCCTTAATGACAAAGCATATTTTAATGGTATATTTGCCTTATAAGGACCTCCAATTTAAATTTCTATAGCTATTTAATCCCTTTAGCAAATAGAACTCAACTTTTGCACTTTGTGCAATTTGGTCCTTTATCAAATTAAACATGTATTCGATAAAATTTCTTTACAAAATTTTCACACAACATTTTTATCATATTATAGACCATAAAATATTATTAAAGTAAATTTCCCCTCTGGAATAGGATTTGTGGTTCCAAAACTACTGTTCCGATTTTTCTGAAAGATGGGCTGTTACATTTTAACCCTTTCCACATTAAGACTTTAACTTTTTTTTTTTGCAAATTAATCACAATTATTCCCATATTAAAATTTAGATTTTATTTTTTCCAATTCATGTTAATTCATACTCTAACATGAAAATAATTGTGAAATTCAGGTACTAACTGTACCGACGAAAAGAAATTGGGACCCAGCAAGGGAACATAGTCGAATTCAGCCCAAAAAATGGATCAACCGTCCATAAAATTGAACCAAATTAACTTTTTTTATTACGAAGACTTAAAAAAGTCTCTGTTCACACACCGAAGCATAGAAGGATTACAATCTAAACGTGCTTTTTGGGTTTCCAAACTTTTCTTTAATTATTGTTACTTTATCGACGAAGCAAATTATTTATTCCACGCCTGAAAAAGCAATGAATTACCATGCATTTGCAGAAAATTTCCTTAAAATCTTTACTCCGAAAATGAAGAATGCTGAGAATTTGTATGTAAAATCTTCAAAACCTGCACTTCTCTTCATATTATTATTCATCCTTGTTGTTCATCTTCCAAAGGCTGCATCGGTGGATGATGATAATAACATCAATTTCACTTTCCCTGATTTCAACCCAAATACGCATCGCATAGTGTATGAAGCTGATGCATACGCATCAGGCAACGCAATACAACTTGCTGCTGACCAAATAAACAAGGGTCTAAATGGTAGTGTTGGTCGAGCCACTTATTACAAGCCAATGCACCTTTGGGACAATTCATCGGGGAATCTCCTACTTGCAGATTTCACCACTCAATTTTCTTTCTCCATTGATTCTTTGCACAATAGCTCACACGCTAGTGGGTTTGCGTTTTTCCTGGCTCCCAATGGCTCAAATATCCCACCTGGATCCATCGGTGCTTGTTTGGGACTTCAAACTAATTGCTGGTTGAATTTGACTTACGACGTCAACTCTAAATTTGTTGCAGTGGAGTTTGATACATATCACAGTGCTTGGGATCCTGCGGGGATGTCTGAGCACGTGGGCATTGATATCAACTCTGTCAAGGCTTCTAACCCCACCGTCAAATGGTGGTGGAGTGATATTGAAAATGGGGGAAAAGTTAATGCTTTCATCACTTACAACTCTAGTACAAAACACTTGAGTGTTTTTTTAGTTGATGCTAGTGATTTTTCTGGTGAGAATTCATCTAGTCTTTCTGCAACACTGGATCTTAGCCGATATTTAACAGAATGGGTCACGTTTGGCTTCTCAGGAGCCGCTGGATATAACGCAATGACAGAGCTACAGACTATTTATTCCTGGAATTTCAGCTCTACCTTACAAGTTTCCATGAATACAACTATCCATCCTCCAGCAATTGCACCAAGCCTTCCAGTCAACCCCAGAAGGAAGAGCAAGACATGGCTATGTCTAGTTCTAGCCATCGTTAGTGGCATTTTTGCTTTGCTCCTAGTTCTAGGTCTGGTTTGGCTTTTTTGCAGGAGAGGAAAGTATAACAAGATGAGGGATGATGGGCCCATGCCTGTCAACGTAGAAATGAAAAAAGTAACAGCACCTAGGCAGTTTTCCTACAAGGAGCTAAGACTTGCAACCAGTAATTTTGCTGATGAAGGTCTGCTCGGAGAGGGAGGTTTTGGGAAGGTTTATTTAGGCTTCTTGAGTGACATCAACTGTAGTATTGCTGTCAAAAGGATAACTCCACATTCTCAACAAGGGGTGAAAGAGTACGAATCAGAAGTTACAACTATTACGAGATTGAGGCATAGGAATTTGGTCCAACTAATTGGTTGGTGCCATGACAGTAAGGAGTTCCTCATCGTGTACGAATTCCTTCCAAATAAGAGTCTCGATTACCATCTACATAGAGAGCCATGCTTGTTGACGTGGGATACAAGGTATAAAATCACTATGGGACTGGCCTCAGCGTTGTTTTATCTGCAGGAAGAATGTGATCAATGCGTTTTGCATCGAGACATCAAGTCAAGTAATGTTCTGCTAGATTTGAGTTTCAATGCAAAGCTTGGTGACTTTGGGCTGGCTAGGCTTGTTGACCATGGACAAGAGTCTCAAACAACTACGGTTATGCTTGGGACTGATGGTTATATAGCACCCGAGTGTCTTGTCACATACAAAGCCACTAAGGAATCGGATATATATAGCTTTGGTATTGTTGCCTTAGAAATAGCCTCCGGAAAGAAGGCCTTTGCTGTAATAGAAAGGAATGGCAAGAGATTCAAAACAAAACTGGTGGAATGGGTTTGGGAACTGTATGGGAAAGAGAGCCTTTTAGACGCTGCTGATCCACAATTGCATGGCAATTACGACATGGAACAAATGGAACGGCTGCTCTTAGTTGGGCTGGCTTGTGCTAACCCAACCTATTATGCCCGCCCATCGATAACGCGGGCCATCGACATCCTTGGTTTCAAAGCCCCACTGCCCATGCTACCACGGGAGCTGCCGGTTCCAACATATATTGCAGCTTTGGAAGACAATACTGTTACATCTTCGGCATCCAATTCATTCCATACCACTGGTTCCAGAAGAAGCAAAACCCAAACTTCAGGCAATGGTTCTAATACCCATTCTTGAAGGATAAAACAAGGACTCCAAGTTCAGACACAGAAGCCAAACAGTGAGTTCTTGGTTAGTAGTTAACACTTAGTATTTTGTTCTTTTCATTGGCTATGAAGATTACTATTTTGATATTTTAATTTTGTACTTGTTGTTATGGTTTTCCAAGTGTAAAATAATGATAGTTTTCGTTATTAATAAAAGTCCAATTTTCCTAACAAAATGAATTATTAGGATCGACCCGATTAAATAACGAATAAGAAAAATAACGGAATAAATTGAGAAATTAAACACACAAATTTAACGTAAAAAATTCCTCCAAAGAGGATAAAAAACCACGGGCAAAGATAATTTTACTATAATGACAAAAGAACGAATAGTACAAAAGATGAAGATAAAGACTAAACCCCGAAAACTCAAAAACAAATAACCCTCAAAACGTAAACACAAAAGTCTTTAAATGTGTTATGAGTTCTAATTTCTAATTGTTGTGTTTTTCTAAGGTTGTAAAAGAGCCTATTTATAGGCTAAATTCATAGGTCAAATAATAATAAAATAATCTAAATTAATCAGTATTTGATTGAAATAAGTAAACAGAGTTTAACTAAAAATTATTTCTCAAATTTAACTAAAAATAGGGGTCATATTTAACATCAACAAATATATAAAATCTTACAAATAAATAAAAACCGATTCGAAAGGTTCCTAGGAGACTCATTGACTTGTAATTTCTCCAAGTCTTTGTAGTTTTATTAACATCTATGGACAACAATCAAGAATATATTTAAGCAGTAACTGTAGTGGAGCCCGTGACACTACAAGGAGCCAATTACTTCTTGACAAACATTTGCAAATTAATGTCGTCAAAACCAAAAACAAAAAGGAAAAACTAACAGCAATGTCAATTATTACAAGGTACCAAGATTCCTTGGATTTATGTTATATTTTTATAGAGGCTTTAATCACTAATTAAAGTTATATATATATAAAAAAGAACATTCCTTAAAAAACATTTCTATAGGGACTAAATTGGATCCTCATAAGTGTTTTGGTTGAGGAGCTTTGGTCGAGAGATAGAAATTAGAGATATATATATTCCATCTTCTTTTCAGCAAGTGTACAATTACACTTGATGATGTTAGTTTACAACTTGGCCTATCGATCAATGGGGATATCACTACAGGGCCAATTATTAATGCTGATTGGAGTGCAATATGTGAGGAACTACTAGGGAATGTGCCGAACAAGTTTAGGGTTAGCCGGATCAAGATGAGATGGTTGGAGGATAACTTCCAGACTATCGAGACTTCAGCGAGTGACGTTGAAAAGGAACAATTCACACCACATTCATCTTGAGGTTGATCGGGGGTCTATTAATGCTCGATAACTCTCGCAATTTGGTACATTTAAGGTGGCTACCATTACTAGCCAACTTGAAAGAATCAGGACAACTTAGTTGGGGATCAGTGGTGCTGGTGACATTATACCGAGAAATGTGTTGAGCGACAATATCGAATAAAACTAAAATCAACGGTTGCATTCTCCTTCATATGGTAAAATTCATTTGACAATATCATTACCATTTTTACTTTTCATTGTTGTATTTTTGAAATAACATATTATATGAATAGCTGAACCAACCCCATGAGACACAGCGGTATACCAACCAAGCTCGAGTATATTCGACTAGCTCCAGATCAAGAAATCAAAGAGGATATTAGTTTATGATTTTCAAAGTTATAAAATATGTACTATAACACTTGAAATTAAATCTCAGACATGTTTTAAAAATTATAAATTCGTAATGCAGTTTGTATGGATGCCATATACAGATCCAAGGATTCAAGAATGTGTCACGATAGAATTTTTAGCCAATCACAAAATCTGGCACGCCAAAGTGCCATTGGCCATTTTGCAACTGTCGAGATGTACGAATCCGACCAATTCATGCGATAGTTCAGATGTACGCAACGTATTCTGCCACCACTTTAAAAGCTCGATGACTTACACAAGATCGACTTGAAGAGGAAACTCGAGGAAGATTGGCCAACATTCCACAAGAAGTACATCGAGATGTGGTAGCGTAGGTATGATTACTTGCCAACACGTGAACTATTTCTCACACCAGAGTTGACGACATCTCCAGATTACATAGATTGGTTCAGGTATAACAGTAAGTCGTATCTACTATCGACTTCGAAAAGCAGTAGGTAACGTCACCGTAAGAGGCCAAGATGAGGGCCCATCAATCCTAGGTTGAGAGATGGAGATGTGACGGGATCAACATATGCTCTATCTACACCAGAGGACCCGATTTTCATGTAACCTCTTGATCAGTATGGTTCATTTGTTTTTGCTTCTAACCCAATTTTTTGTCACAAACATCATAACATACACACTCATTCCCCGCTTCATCACCTTCAGTTCCAGTTTATTTTACACAACCACTACAACATGTGCAATCATTCTATGCATCAACATACTCAGCACCAGTTTATTTTAAACAAGCACTATAGCACGCACAACCATTCCCTACATCAACACCTTCTGCATGGATATATTATGCACGACCACCACCTACTGTGCCATATTACATGCCAATCTCGCCAACAATACTAACGCATTCAGTATTGCTGATAATACCTACCTTCTATCTGCAACTAGGCCATACAACGACATATAATTGCCTGTTGATAATGTTGCAAACACCTCCAACATCTTTGTTCTACCAGGGTGGACCATCCTTGCAACCGCCAACTCAAACAGGAGGGAATCCACAATGGGCAACTAGAACACAGTTGCAGTAACAATGGAGGAAGAAGATGAAGTCAGCGATCAACCCCAACATGCACGTCAACCTGATCCTGAAGTCGATGAGGAGCCGACAAACCAATTAGTAAGACGAAACCCGAGGCGTGCCCTACGCCGACCCAGTTGTGGCACATATTCGGGACACAGATAATTACGTTATTTTGTAATTTTGTAGTTTTTTATATACTTTGTTTTACATCTGAAATGTACAATTATTTACAATGTACAAAACTAATTTATTAAATTAGTTTGATTTGTACACAATCAATTTGTGAGTTTAAAATTTACAATTATTTATGTTACTTTTTCATTTAAGTTTTTCTCCGTCCATTTGTTAAATACAATATTTTCAAAAAAAACAAATAATTGCTCAGAAGGCTCGAAAAAACCCTAAACTTCACTTGCAAATTGTATTATATCTTGCTTTAATAATTAATAGTAACTTACACTTTACAGGAAAAAATTAATGAATAAACGAATAAGTTAGTGTTTTCACTACATGAGTTAGCGTTTTAATTAGCTCTTCTACATTTTAATAATTAATATTAACTTTGGCGTGCGAGTTCTACACATGCAATTTCTACATTTTCTTCAATCAAGTTTATCTCAGGAATCCCAAGTTGCAAAAGCTCAAAAGCAATTAAGTTTTGTGGTTGAAATGCTTAGAGAGAAAACGCTCATTCTAAGGGGCATTTTCATTTGACATGATAGTGAAAACGCTTCCTACAAGACACGTTTTCAAGCCACATGTCTGAAACGTTTGTGGAAAACGCTACCTATAGGAAGCGTTTTCACTACCATGTCAGATGAAAACGCCCCCTGTAGGGTGCGTTTTCTCTCTAGCCATTTCAACCACTCCAGCTTAATTGCTTCTAAGCCTTACAACTCAAGATTCTCATGATAAAAATTTTTTCCCTTTATACCCCGTCCCATCCTCTATATAAATGCTTTTTCTTCGTCCCTTACTCACCACATCTCAATCTCCTTTAAAAATTTTTAGGTTTAAAGATTTATTTCTCTCTTTCTTTGAAGGTGATTAATCATAGTTTTAAATTGCTTTTGGGTTCACAGTGATGTCATGGAGCTCGATAACCTACAAATTTCACCTATCGTGTGAGTATGGTACCATCACTTGATAAGTCAGGATCACTTTGCAACTCGAGGTCCAAGTTTGCGGTGATTATATCGTCTCGGGTTGAAGTGTAACTAAGGCTTCAAGTTTACAAATGTTATGATGTCAAGGGATAGAGCATAAATGGACCTGTAGTTAATGGTGCTAATGTAACACCCTAGGAAAATCCCACATCAATAAAGCACAGGAGAGACTTGGGCTATATAAAGGGGTAGAAACACTTAAGTGGTAAGATGCCTTTTAGGGGTGTATGAGCGCTCCCCAGAACAAAGCGGTGAGGGCCATGTGCACTAAAAGTGGACAATATCTTACCAGGTTAGGTGTTGGCTATGATATTTATTGGTATCAGAGCCACTCATCGTGCTTCTTGAGCGATGGTGGGGCAAACCTCAGCGAGGACCTTGAGTCCTAAAAGGGGGTGGATGTAACACTCTAAGTAAATCTCAAAACAGCAAAACACAAGAGAGACCTAGACAATATAAAATGGTAGTAATACTTAAGTAGTAAGATGCCTTTTGGGGGTGTATGGGTGCTCTTAAGGACAAAGTCGTAAGGGTTATGTGAGCCCAAAGCAGACCATATCTTATCCGGCGGTGTTCGCTATAATAAATAATGCAGGCATGACAATGAGTCTTTTCACCCGAAAAGCATGCTTCATAAAACTTAAACATAGGTGCGAGGAAGGAATATGCAAGGGACTTTTCAGTAAAATCACGTAATTGGTATTGTTCATCTCCACCGAAGGCAGTGTGACCTTTTTAGTATAACTTTTTATACCTCCAATGCTGTCACAGGTTATAATAATGGAGTTACCGCCTTTAGTGGTGATGGATAAGACACATTACTTAATTATACTGAAATGCCACTATGTTTTTCTTCCCCTACTTATGTTTGAGTTTTATAAAGCATTCTCTTATGATAAGAAACTCGTTGTTGTGCCTGCATAACCATTGTAACCTACAGCCCCATTTATGCTCCATCTCTTGATAGCATAACCTTTGTAAACTTGAAGTTGTAGTTACATTTCAACCCTAGACTGTATAATCACCATCAACTAAGACCTTGACTTGCAATGCGATCCGAGTTCCTAGGTGATGACTCCATACTTACATGGCAGATGAAATTTATAGGTCACCCAGCTCCACGGCACCATCGTAAATTCAAATATTCCTTAAAACTATAACCATGTTTATCTCAAATATAGACTAAAATAGATCTACAAACTTTTAATTTCCAATTGCAAGAAAAAAATAATTTTTAAGTTGTGAAAATGCGTCCTACAGGGTGCGTTTTTACTAATGTGGCGGTGAAAACTCACTATGTAAGATGCATATTTTTTCTCTCTCCTAAAAACGCATCCTACGTGACACGTTTTCAATGATGTGGCATTTAGGAGAGAGAATAAAAACAACGTAGATCAGTAATTTTACCACTGTATTAATTTTTTAACAAAGATTTGAATCACACAACTCTAACAAATCCTATTTTGAAATAACTATAAATTACCTATATTCAGGAAATGGTGACAGCACCTGGGAAGTTTTCCTACAAGGCATAAAGACTTGCAACCAGTAATTTTGCTGACGAAGGTCTGTTTGGAGAGGGAGGTTTTGGGAAGGTTTATTTAGGCTTCTTGAGGGACATTAACTGCAGCATTGCTGTCAAAAGGATAACTCCAAATTCTCAACAATGGGTGAAAGAGTATTTATCAGAAGTTACAACTATTGTCATGTTGAGGCATAGAAATCTAGTCCAACTCATTGGTTGGTGCTATGACAATAAGGAGTTTCTAATTGTGTATGATTTTCTTCCAAACAAGAGTCTCGATTTCCATCTGCATAGAGAGCCATGCTTTTTTACATGGGATAAAAGGTATAAAATCGCTATGGGATTGGCCTCAGCGTTATTCTATCTGAAGGAAGAATGTGATCAATGTGTGCTGCATTGAGACATAAAGTTAAGTAATGTTCTGCTAGATTTGAGTTTCAATGCCAAGCTTGGTGACTTTGGGCTGGCTAGGCTTGTTGACCATGGACAAGAGTCTCAAACAACTACGGTTATGCTTGGGACTGATGGTTATATAGCACCCGAGTGTCTTGTCACATACAAAGCCACTAAGGAATCAGATATATATAGCTTTGGTATTGTTGCCTTAGAAATAGCTTCCGGAAAGAAGGCATTTGCTGTAATAGAAAGGAATGGCAAGAGATTCAAAACAAAACTGGTGGAATGGGTTTGGGAACTATGTAGGAAAGAGAGCCTTTTACACACTGCTGACCCACAATTGCATGGCAATCACGAGATGAAACAAATGGAACGGTTGCTCTTAGTTGGGCTGGCCTGTGCTCACCCGAGCTATTTTGACCGCCCATCGATACCGCAGGATGTCGACATCCTTTCTTTCAAAGCTCCAGTGCCTATGTGATGAGAACCTGGTAAACTAGTGAATTTCTTTACCAAAACGATTAAATAGAATTGGAAAATAATCTTCATTCAGATTTCATTAAACTTTGCTTTCCTTGAATAGTGCCCAACTACATGTATATATACACTTGAGAGACCCTTTAACAAATTAACAGCTCATTAACTGCCTAACCACCTAATCCACACATTAATCACATGCATAAACCTCAGTCTATAACATTCACCTAGCTTCCTCGATGGGGACGACCCTAAGAAGATGACGAAAATGAGTAAACGCCGAAACAGACAACGGCTTAGTGAGAACATCGGCTACTTGATCACATGCAGGAACTTCGCCAACAACCAACTCACCACTGGCCACTTTCTCGCGAACAAAAAACAAATCAAGTTCAACATGTTTGAACTTAGAGTGCATAATGGGGTTAGCCGCAACAGCAACAGCACTATAATTATCACACCATACCGTTGAAGGATCAATTGACTGGAGATGTAATTCTGTTAACAACGAGACTAGCCACGTAACATCACTAACGGCGGCTGCTAAACTTCGATATTCAGCCTCTGCCGTAGAGCGAGAAACAACTTGTTGTTTCTTGGAACACCAAGAAATAGGTGTGTGTCCAAAATACACACAATATCCCGTAGTAGACCAACGATTATCAAAATTAAGTCCCCTATTTGCATCAGTATAACCGACCAAAGACAGTCGATCAGATCTCTGAAGCAATAAACCGTGAGAAAGAGTACCATACAAATATCGTAAAATTCATTTTAACGCTATCATGTGTAGAGAAGTGGGAGCATGCATGAACTGACACACTCGATTAACAGCATAAGCAATATCTGGCCTTGCCAAAACGATATACTGAAGAGCTCCAGCAATACTACGATATTCAGTAGGATCAGCAAGAGGTTCACCCTCATCTTTTGATAACAAAGAAGAAGTTACCATTGGTGTAGGAACACTTTTGATATTAGTCATAGAACTCCGAGCAAGCAGCTCACGAATGTATTTGCGCTGGCACAAATGAAGACTACCTGAGGATGACCGACTGACCTCAATACCCAAAAAATAATGTGGCTCACCCATATCCTTTAGAGCAAACTTGTTGTGAAGCAGCTGAACAAAGCAATTTATCACATCAGACGAGTTACCAGTGATAACAATATCATCCACATAGACAAGAACACAGAGAGTATGATCAGAAGATGAACGGACAAACAGTGAGGCATCTGATTTTGACAATTGAAACCCAGCAGAAATAAGAAACTGTTTCAATTTGTCAAACCAGGCACGAGGAGCTTGCCGTAATCCATATAAAGCTTTAGTCAATCGACATACTAACTTTTCACCAATTGGACTAGATTGCTCAAAACCTGGAGGTTGCTGCATAAACACCTCATCGGTTAAATCTCCATTCAAAAAGGCATTGTTGACATCAACCTATCGTAAAGACCACCCCTTGGTCACAGTAACAGGCAGGATGGTTCGAATGGTAGCAGGCTTGACTATCAGACTGAACGTTTCCTTAAAATCGTAGCCAAGTACCTGAGAACACCCTTTGGAGACCAAGCGTGCCTTGCGCCAGTTAATCGTCCCATCAGGATTCTTCTTAATCCTAAACAACCACTTACAATCGATAGCTTTCCGACCAGGAGGGAGAGGACACAACTCCCAGGTTGAGTTAGCCAGTAAAGCATCAAATTCAGCTTGAACAGCTAGTCGCTAGTCTGGATGATCAAGTGCTTCTTTGACATAACATGGCTCTACCGCAACTTTATCCGCACACAAGGCTTTGGGTTTAAATATTCCAGCTTTAGACCTGGTCACCATGGCATGAGTATTAGTAGGCGAGACAGGAGGAATAGTAGGAGGCTCAGGAGAAAAAGTTGCAGTAGATGAAATCTCCTCTTGAACAACAGATCGTACATTAGATGGAACCTCTTCTTGGACAATAGGTCTTGAATGAGCACTATCAGAGGAAACAGGCTGAGTTCTGGTACCATTATGACCAGGATGATTGATAGAGTCCGCAGTAGCAGAGACAGGATCCGGACGAACCATATGAGGTACAGCAGACCGAACCACTGGCATATATGTAGTGGTATTCAGAGGCAACTTGGTACTTGTAGGAGAAATCAAAAACAGAAATCGATTCTCATCAAACACAACATGTCGAGAAACAATGATTTTCCCATCGGGCGTTAGACAGAAATAACCTCTATGACGCTAGCTATACCCCAGAAATGTAGATGGCTGAGACCGAAATTCAAGCTTGTGTTTACCAAACGGTCGTAAACACGGAAAACAGCAACATCCAAACACACGGAGATGATCATAAGCTGGTGCATGACCAAATAGACTTTGAACTGGGGTCTTCCCGTCAAGGACCGAAGTAGGCAATCGATTAATGAGATACACCGCACTACAGAACGCATAACCCTAATAATCCATTGGTAAATTAGCCTGAGCCAGAAGAGTGAGACCAGTCTCCACGACATGTCTGTGTTTACGCTCAGCAACACCATTCTGTTCAGATGTGTGAGGGCAAGAGACGCGATGAATAATTCCCTGACTTGCTAAAACGGAGAAGAACTTACGAAACTCACCTCCCCAGTCACTTTGAAATTGCTTAATATGCTTCCCAAACTGAGTGGAAACCATCTTCTGAAACTGACCAAAACACTCTAAAGCTTGAGATTTTCGACTGATCAAGTAGATCCAGGTAAAACGACTAGTCAAGTCAAGAAAAGACACATAGTACAAATTTCCTTCACATGAAATAGCAGCTGGGCCCCGCAAATTCGAAACAACCAATTCAAACAAATCAACATATTTAGTGCTAGAAGGTGAAAAAGGCAACTTATGTGATTTACCTTTTTGACAAGCTACACAAACACCAGCAAGACGGTTTTTATTGAAAGAAATTTGACAACTTGTAAGAACATTTTTTACAATATTATCCGCCGAATGACCCAGCCTTTTATGCCACAAACTAAACACATCATCAACGGAAGAGTAAACGTGAGCAGCAGTGGGAACAGAAGATAACACACTATCTGAACCAGTTGAGAAATGATAGAGCCCATCACGAACTTGGCCCCGCATTAAGATTTCCCGTGTCTGGATGTCCTTAATCACACAATACGATGGGTGAAATTCAAAGAAAACATTGTTATCAGTAGCAAATTTAGATACAGACAGCAAATTCTTTCGAATACTAGGCACACAGAGTACATTGGAAAGATGTAGTAATTTCTGCTTCGTAGGTATGACCGCACTCCTAATAGATAAAATATCAGTAGATACTCCATTACCCATCAAAAGAGATGACTTACCAGAGTACGGAGTGGAACCATGTAGATCCGAAGTGTCTCGAAAAACATGGTGAATAGCCCCTAAGTCTGAGCATCATGACGTACTTCCTACTGGCAAAGGAACATACGAGTCAGTGGTATTAAAATTGGAATCATAAGTCGTAGCATCAGAATAATTCGAAGCATGCAACTCAGGAAGCCGGAGAGGGATCCCAACAAATTGAGACGAATCATACGAAGAAGAATCCATACTAAACACACGAGCACGCGGTTTAGTACGCCACAAAGCCTCATGAACAGTCTTCCAAGATCGGGTAACATTGACACAGTTAGCAGAAGGCTCTGGCAAAATATGGTCATCATTTGAACGGGACCGAACCGATCCACTGGGACCACGGGGTCTAAAAGTCGGCCCACCATACGGGTGGCCCAAAGAATCACCACTAAATTGTAGGTCAACGGAACGTCGTCCAATGCCAAAGTCATTACGCCCATAAGAGCCAGAATTGAAATTTGGGCCAGCACCATCATTTTGCCCATTACCAGCTTGATTAAATGGATTAAATCCATTACTTTTATAACCTGTAGATGGCCCACGTGATGGAAGGTCAATAAAAACTTCATTCAGCCGAATTTGAGGCCTCCAATGTTGACCAGGAAACCCCAATTTTGACCATACATAGGGATTTGATTCTCACGTCCAAACTCTTCCCTGTTCTCACCAAAAGCAAAACCACCATGGCTCCCTTCCAGCACCCGTGCTTCCAACGACGGCTGCCCCTCACGATGATAGCGGTAGTAACACCGCTGCGCGAGATGACCAAATCGGCTGCAGATTTGACATTGGATGCGAGGACGAAAGCTTCGGCCACGACCATGACCAGGGGGCGACCACCACGAAAGGCCCCGTCTGTCGACGGCAACTGAGTCCCTTCTACAACGTTCGCAGCCACTAACACATCCTGAACAGATCGAATCTGGAGAGCTTCACATTCACTCAGAGCATCGATAAGACGTTGAAAAGGTAACGGCACTGGGAAGAGCGACGCATGAGAGACGATGGCGTCAAACTCTGATGAGAGGCCAGCGAGAAGGACCGCCGTTCGTTCGGCCTCTGAAATTGGAGAGCCAGACGCTGCAAGGAGAGCACACAAGGTTTTGATTTTGTCAACATACAACCGGATAGAGAGATTACCTTTCCGGAGAGAATCAGTTCATGACACAACTGCGATTGCTTGGCAGTAGTATCGGCGGCAAACAAGTTATTCACCACGATCCAGACATCACCGGCAGTCCAAACATCGGTGAATGAATTCAAGAAGGAGGAGCTGATCGTGGATAACAACCACGAGGTAAGAAGGTTATCTTGTTGATCATAAACTGACGCAGATGGATTTGTGACAAGCGCACCATCAGGAGACTAAACAAAACGCGATGGAGCCGTCAATGTTCCATCAAGAAATCCGAGCAAGCCGTAACCACGAAGAATCAGATGAATTTGTTACTGCTACTGGATGAATGAATCAGCATCAAGCTTCACAACCTCATGCCGCGGGAAGGACGTGACCACACGGTCACCAAGAAACACGGAGCTAGGAGGCTCAACGGAGTCAGAATCGGCGGAGTGCGTGGTAGCCATGGCCGAGGATCACCGTGCGACTGATACCATGATGAGAACCTGGTAAACTAGTGAATTTCTTTACCAAAACGGTTACATAAAATTAGAAAATAATCTTCATTCAGATTTCATTAAACTTTGCTTTCCTTGAATAGTGCCCAACTACATGTATATATACACTTGAGAGACCCTTTAACAAATTACCAGCTCACTAACTGCCTAACCACCTAATCCACACATTAATCACATGCATAAACCTCAGTCTATAACACTATGCTACCACAGGAGATGCCGGTTTCAACATACATTGCAGCTCCGCAAGACAATATTGTTACATCTTCAGCATCCTTTTCATTCCATACCGGTGCGTCCAGCAGAAGCCAAACTCAAAGTTCAAGCATTGCTTCAAGTATCCATTCCTTGAAAGGATAAAAAAAAAAAAAAAGCACTCCAGCTAGGTGGAAGCAAAGCAGTGTGTTCTTGGTAGTCAACTTCTTTTTTCCCTATTTACTTGTATATTTGGCTTCATGTTTTCCAGTTTTGATGCTTTGCTACATCCATGTTTTATCACTTGTTTAAATTATTGGACAAATTTTTAGACAGCAATTCCAGAACAACTAATTGCAATATAATGTTGGTATTTTTTTACTTGGATCTTCTATGTTACACTAATAACAGATGTTCCTGAGTTCATGTTTTATTCTGTCCT
Source organism: Gossypium hirsutum (assembly GCF_007990345.1). NCBI lineage: Eukaryota > Viridiplantae > Streptophyta > Magnoliopsida > Malvales > Malvaceae > Gossypium > Gossypium hirsutum. The sequence goes on from NC_053427.1 coordinate 84,993,558, forward strand.
TAATGAAGCTGATCAAATTTAAAGAGGAAGGATCGATTTTCATTATCTCATACATTATTGTTATCGTTTTACTTGGGATTAAGCTAATTGTTTTACTTAGATATTTTGAAAGATAAAATCAATTTTAAATAGATGATACAATTTATCTAAAAGCTGGCTTGATCAGGGCTTGAAGAAGCCTATATAAACGCTATTGGTCGACTGCATTTGGTGTGCTTGTGGAGGGTATCTGGTTGTCTTTTTGCTTTGTACTATTGTAGTTATTTTAGTAGAGAGTTATTGTGAATTTTTAAGTGAAGTTTTGGAGAGTGATTTGTAATAATTAGGGTCATTGTAGGAGTTACAATTACTTCTCATGTCAGAGTTGATTAAGTTTAATTGATCCAAATAATTGTTAAACAAAATTATCCACTGAGTAAGATTCTGTAAGATCATTTATCGGTTGCTTTAACAAACATCGTGTATTGATTTCTCTCACTTATGTGTGGACATCAGTTAGGATAGAGAGTAAATCGACTTATGCTCTTTCAGTATTCTTAAGTAGAGATTTGACTTCAAATTTTGAAAATAACGTTGCTTAGTAAAATAACAACCAACCTTGAAAAAATTAATCTATATAAACTATAAAATAGCATGATTTTATTATTAGTGAAAATTTAATTTACTCATAATAGGAAAGAAATAAAGAAGCATTGGAATTATGAGATTTGTTTCTAAACAATAGGTAGGAAATGAAAATAATTAGTATGGTTTCATCCTACACTTCATTGGGTTTATTATTTGTATTGGGTTTATTATTGTTTGTGTCAAATTATACAGCAAAACTATATGTTAAAAACCACTCCAATATGTACACTACAACTTCATTTACCATGGACCAAACCAACCAATTAATTCAAATTATCACACTTAACCCCAAGACACATCTAACATCTTGTTTAAAATACAAACTAAACTTCTATGCATTCAAGCCATTCAAATCAGCAACCAAGTCATTTCCTTATTCAAATCATACCATTTGCAGTACTTTCAAACAAACCATTCAAGCACTATACATATGGTCTCATAATATGATCAAAACATATCTTACTTCACAAGCTAACCAAGCTCAAACTAAGCTAATAGATACAATTTAACACACCTATAACACCTCTATACATGCCATAAAACCTAGCTACAAAATGATCAAAAGGCTATCGAATTGATAAAAGGATAACGTGAGCTTCGTGAAGTCTGATTGACGAGTTCCACAATCTGACTATCTATAGAGAAAGAAAAAATAACTAAGTAAGCATTTCAAATGCTTAGTAAGTTCAAAGGTATGAAAACAATAAACATCACAAAGAATTGGTGAGCTTAATTGCCAAATTCATTATAACCTGTATTATAACATATCATTACCTAATATTCAATATTCAATATTCAGGTTACCTACGGGCTAAGCTTTTATATCGACACATAAAATAGCTTGATCAGAGTTACACACACATATATATACACATACATGTAAGGTTACCAGTTCAGGCTAAACCTTTAAAACGACATCAGGTTACCAGTCTAGACTAAACTTGTGTCACATGTATCTTTGAGTCTGTAATAAATGTTGGAGCTGGGAATCATAAAAAATCAACCTATAAACATGTGCAAAATACATTTACGAAGTTTCACGAGGGCAATTTCTAGAATATAAGCTTATATTTATTCCTTATCAATTTTAATCCAAATGTTACCCTTTTTGTACTAAATTGAAAATAATTCAAAGTTCACTAAAAACTTGTATATATTCGCATTACAACATACATAAGGGTCAAAACATAAATATACCATATGAACTTACTTGGAAAAATTGATAGACAAGTTGAACAACAATGACTATTCTATAATTTTCCTTTTTCCCCGATTATCTTCGACTTGATTCAAATCCCATTCTAAATAGTAATTAATTTCAAATATCCCATAACATCAATTTATATGCATATGCCAATAAATTTTCATTTTATAGAGATTCTCTAGAATTTTATAGTTTATTCAATTTAGCCCCTAAAACCGAAAATGTCATAACTTTCAAACTTGAGCTTTGATTTCAAAACTAATATTAATTTCATCCTTCTACATCCCTCTAATACTTATAATTATATAAAATTTATGCTAATTTTAAAATTATTACAATTTAGTCCTTATGTTCAAAACTAATAATTTTCACTTTACAAACTAGTCTTTTTTTTTTCATATATAAGCTTAAAACCTATCAATCTAGTACAAAATACTTCAATATTCAACAATAAAAACATTTGAAAACTTTAACAGTTTTACAAATTAATACTCAAGTTAGCTAAATCATGCTCTCGAGACCTTAAAAACATAAAATTACAAGAAAATGACTTCTATTTTTACCAATTTTGGAAGGACAAAAGCTTTAAAGCTTAAAAATGGATTCCCTATGTTTTGCTTTGTATTTTCGGTTGAAGAAGAACAAATGAATGATGATAAAAAAAATTTTTAGTCTATATACCTTAATTAATTTATAATTAATCCTTACTGAATTAACATTAACCACACTTGAAAAACCTTAGTGGATGATAGTTGGCTATCACCGCCATTTGGTCATTTAACAATGGTCAATTTACTCCTTTGGTCCCCCAATTAATTAAAATTTAATAGCGGTTAATTTTTACCACTTTTATAGTTTAGTCCTTACACCTTAATTAACTATCCAATTGATAAAATTACTTGTCCAAAATTCAATTCATCTATATAGTAACTCCATTAATATTTAATAGAAATATTTATAGGCTTGATTTATGAAAATGAGGTCTCAATACCTCATTTTTCAATACCACTAAATTTAGGGTCATTACACTTGTACCAGAGTTAACAATCCAATTACAAAACTAAAGAGCCAAACTCCAATTAAACTTCTTACTAACCTAATATTAATAATAATATTTACATACTCGAATATTAAAAATGGGATTCCGAAATTATTATTTTCAACACTATTGAGTTTCAGACTCTTAAAAAAAAAGTCAAATAGATGTAATTTTATAGCACTTTAGCAAGGACTTAATTTTTATTATTTTGTAATTAAAAAAATGAATAAAAATGCATAGGTAAATAATTACAATGTTGTAGTTATATTTATATTTTTATTGATGTTGTGGTATAAAATATTGGAGTCATATTTCAACAAATACTACTACGCAACTTTATTATAAATTCTAATGATATCTGATCTTTTTGACACAATATTTAGAACTACACATACCTATAAATAGGAGGTTCAGTGCATTTGAACCCACATCCTCTTGCATTGGCAACAATATCCATACCAATCGAGCTAAGACTCAATTGGCAGATCACAACTCAATTTTAAAATTACCAAAAACTCATTATTTTTACAATATAACAAATATTATTGGAGTGTTTTATCTTTTTATATAAAATTTATAAAAATATATGCATATGATAGGATTTAAACTTAAAATATTGCGGTTTTTAATATTTTAATTTTTTTCATTTTAACCAAAGCTTTATTTAATAGTAATATTATTTTTATAAATTTATTACCGTGTGCAATAATCTAATAGTATAAATCCAAATATTTTTTATAGTTTTAGATTCAACAAATCTAAGTGCATATTGTATTTTTTTTAATAATATTCTGATCATATTTGTTTATATATATATATATATAATATGTTTAGAACTCTCCATAACTCTTTCCTAATTCATTAATAGGGAATAATACGCTTTAGAGCATTTAAACTCACATATTCCTATATTAACAACAATATTTATATCAATCGAGTTAATATTTAATTAACTTAAATATAACTTCTTAAATACGTGGAACGTAACTTAAACTAATTCCATTGACTTGTAATACTCTAAGTCTTGATGGAACAGGAAAGTCACTTGTGGTGGAGCACAGATTGGGCATGGGCCATGGCACCAATGACCTTTTTCTTGGTTTGATAATGTGCAAAGATTCTGCATAGGATTCTCGTATTTAGATTTCAAATATTTTTTTGAGTTAGTAAACTCATGTTTTGTTGAGATTCTAAAATATAGAGATAATGTTTGATCAATCAATAAATGTTATTCTATTCGTACTATATTAGAAAAAAATTAAAATAGACATTGAGACGGCTAACACTTTTCTTAAAGTTTTTTATGCTTTTAGAAATGGGTAAAGCTAGATTTTCTTTTTATAAAATATACTTAATCAAAATAGGTTGGACTCATTTATTAAGGAATTTATAAATTTTAGATAATCTTGATTATCAAAATCTAAGAAAATAAAATAAGTTAGATGCTCAATTTGTATAAGATATTATAATTATTTAAGTTTATTTTTACCTAATTAATATTTAGATTCTATTTAAATTGTAACACCCCGAAATTTGCTTTAGTGGTTAAGTGTTCTGGGTGTGTGTGAGAGGTCTTAAGTTCAAGCCTTAGCTTGGGAAAAATTTTGTTTTTATTTGAATAAAGCCTTGTCCTTACCCAAACTTCTGCTCTCCCTCTCTGCCGAAATTCTCTACAAGTTTCCCCCTCCTCCATATTCTTTTTCTTTCTTTTTCTTCCCCAGCCGAAAATCCCTTGTTGCTGCCGATTTTATTCCTTTTAATATTAGTTTTTGGGTGTTTCCATCATCGTTGCGTATCTCTGCGTTTGGCACGAATTCGGTAAGTGTAGGGGTGCGTTTGTTTCGTTTTTACGATTGTGGGGTTCTTAAGAGATTGTTTTCTGTTTAGGAGACAATCAAAATTCCATGGACTGCAAAACGGCACTCTAATCAGTGAGGAACTGCCATCGTTCATTAGAGGTAAGGTCGTTGTTAACTTGCGGGAATTGCCTGTCCGTAATAACTCAGTTTAAGTGACTGAAATTAGGGTGTCAATTGTCAAATATAGGTTCTGAAGTGCCCGGGAGTGATTATGTGTTGAAATCAAACCAGGTGTCAGAGAAAGTCGAAAAGCGTTCTGTCGACGTCACATAGGCGTATGGTTGCCTGTGTGGTAGGTTGTATGGTAGTACACGGGTGGTCGACGAACCAGGCCATGCGCACCTGACACGGGCGTGACGGACACGGTTGTGTGATGGCTTGTAGGCCGTGTGGGAGGCACGGGCTCAAGAAAATGGGCCGTATAGGCCACACGGGCATTTAAAAATCTGGGCCAAGCCGTGTGATTCACACGGCCAAGGCCAATTTGGGCCGTATGGGCCACACAGGCGTGTGAGCCCACACGGGCAGGCGACATGGGCGTGTGATCCTATTTTTTTGAAATGTACTGTAAGGTTGCACGAGTCGCCCAAGTCGGTTGTGATTTGTCCTAAGGTCGGTAAGCTTTACTTAGAGCCCTATTATGTAATGTGATATTATGATGTATGTGTTAGCATGTTATACCTAGCATGAATATCTGATCTGTTCTGAAATAAATGCATGAACTGTTATCTGCATTATAGCATGTTATATTGTATGATGCACTGCATCGGCATGGGTATGATGAAGTGAAGGAAGTACTGAAGGGCTTCATAAGCCCTCTATCTGGCAGCTAAGCTGCATACTTATGATATGTGCTGCATTGTAGTACCTTAGTGTATGTACGGTTGGATGGGTCGATTTTATCCCCACAAGGTGTGTTGGGTTGGACGGAGTCGGTGTGCAGGGTTGGTGGGCATATTTTGTTATTCTGATCTGTTATGCATCTATATCTGAGAGGGACTGAGGCTCTAAGACTATAATTGATTTTGTTTCTAAGTGGGCCAAGGGCCCCACCGAATCTGTAAGGGCTTAGGCCCGAATTATGACTAAATTCTGTTATCGGTTTGTATGCATGCTATACTGTAGGGTTGTACACACTGAGTTGCGAAAACTCACTCCTTTATTTATTTATCTGTTCAGGTAATCCCCAACAGTAGGTGGATCGTTGTAGTGGAGGACTTGACGGTGACCACGACTACATACATTTTGGTTATGAACTTTCTACTTTTGTTTTTTTACTTTATTTTCTGGGGATTTTTTTTATGTAACTTTAGACTCGGACTTCTGGATTTTTATTTGGGTTTTTGAGCTAGGAACGTGAACTAAAAATTGCAATGTCAAATTATGGTTTTCCGTAAATTAACTATGTGTTTCTTTTCAAGATAGAAACAGTTTCTTAAAATAATAACAACATATGGGTTTCAAAAACTTCCGTGATAAGGAAACGTTTTCGAAACAATTCAACTATTACACATTTTCTGACTAAGTAAAAGATAACGAATGGAATGGATTATGAATCGATATGGTTTGGTTAAAAATACTCTCATGTGACATTGTCAGATCCAGCCATAACGTCTAGGCCGAGTTTGGGGTGTTACACTTAGTGGTATCAGAGCCAGGTTCAAAGCTCGGCTGTGAATTTTGAGTTCTAAAATTAGTTTTAAAGAATTACTTTCGAATGTTCTTTCAAATACTCTGATTAAGTATGTGGTTTACCGAGTCTCTGGCACCGATCTTGTAAGTTTCTGAAATTTTGTTTAGAATTGTCTGAAAGCATACTTAGAACATACTGAATTTCTATTTGAAAATACTGTTTTATGCTATGAAACTACTGTAGGTAGTAGACTCTACCAAGACACACTAGGTAGTGTAAACTGAAAACCGTAGCAACACTGCAACTTGCGATAACAGACTCTGAATACTCTGATAACATTACTGCATAAACTATCTGTTAACAAATATCGGAACTGTAAACTGATTTGCATAAAATTTTTAATACAGATTAAATTGAAATTACGATGAGTACACGTGGTACTCGTGGACGGAGTATTAGAGGCGAGGTAGAGGCCGTAGAGGGTCTCAAGCTGAGTCTTTCGCATCTGATACGATTTCGAATCTGGAAACTAGTGAGACGCTGGTTTCACCTGTTACTGATACCGAGTCGGGGTCTTATGATCATGTAGCTGGGGACGATGCACTGCCCCAAGCTATGCTACAGATTTTGGAGAGGGTCGCTGGATCCAACATTGGTTCTGGGGGCCGTGGGTTAGTTATGGAACGACTCTGATCCAATGGGGCTGAGGTATTTAGGGGCATAATTGGAGTTGATCCTAATGTAGCCGAGTACTGGATGGAGGCCACGGAGCGTATTATGGATGATCTGGACTTTTCTACTGAGTAGAAGCTCAAGGGGGTTGTTTGACTGATTCGCGATGAAGCGTATTAGTGATGGCTAATAGTTAAGGATGACACTCAGCCCGATCAGTTGACATGGGATCTATTTAAGATGGCTCTTCAGGGCAAGTATGTGAGAGCTAGCTATATCGACGCTAGGAGGCGTGAGTTCCTGAATCTTACTCAGTGAGATCATTCAGTGGCCGAGTATGAGGCCGAATTTCTGAGACTGAGCCGTTATGCATAAGACATGGTGACGACTGAGTATGAGCGTTGTGTCCGTTTTAAGGATGGCCTTAGGGATAACTTGAGGATCTTGATAGCTCCGCAGAGGGAGTGTGAGTTTGCTGTGTTGGTCGAGAAAGCCAAGATTGCTGAGGAGGTTAAGCGCGCTAAGCGCTAGAACCGTGACAGAGGGGAGGCTAAGAGGGATACAAAACTTTCGAATACTGGGATGAGGCCTAAAAAAAAGGTCAGATCTGATGGGGCCGTGAGAGTTGGGTCTACTGTTGCACCTGCTGGGGTAACAATTTGTTAGCTCTGTAATAGATGCCATCCGGGCGAGTGTTAGAGGTCTACTAGAGCCTGCCTTAGATGTGGATCTAATGAGCATTGTGTTAAGGACTGTCCATTGAGGACTAATTAGATGCAAGCTCCGACTACTGAGACTGCACAGCCGCCGAGGGTAGGCTAGTAGCCACCTAGGGGCTGAGGTCAGGCTAGGGGTGGTAACGGTATGGACCGAGGACAAGAAAACCAGGCAAGGGTGCTAGACCGATTGAGGCGAGGCAGCCTACACTGGTATATGTTGCTCGTCGTCGTGAGGATGAAGATGCTTCGAACGTCATCACGGGTACATTCTTAATTTTTAATGTACCTTACTATGCATTGATAAATATAGACACAATATATCTTACGTAGCTAGTGTGGTGTATGAAACCTTGGGTTTACTGTTTGAGAGCACTTCTAGTGAGATAATAGTGGTGAGTCCGTTGGGGCAGTCTGTTAAGGTTAGCAAACTGTTTAGAGACGTACCGTTAGAGGTCCAAGGGACTGTATTTCTAGCTGAGTTGATGGAGCTTCCATTTGGGGAGTTCGATTTATTTTTGGGAATAGACTGTCTGGTTAAACACCGAGTGAGTCTGGATTGCACTGCAAAGAGCATTGTTCTGAGAACTGAGGAGGATATTGAGGTAGTCGTGATTGGGGAACGACGAGATTATCTGACCAATGTGATATCTGCATTAGTGGCAGAAAAGTTAGTAAGGAAGGGTTGCGAGGCGTATTTGGCGTATATCAGTGCTGCTGATTCTGGAGACTCGTCGGGTAATGATATTCGAATGGTGAAGGACTTTCTAGATGTTTTCCCAGAGGAACTACCAGGATTATCTTCGAATCGTGAGGTAGAATTTGAGATTGAGTTGTTTTCGGGCACAGCTCCGGTGTTTATCGCCCATTATCGAATGGCACCGAAAGAGTTGACGGAACTTAAGGCTTAGATTCAGGAGTGTTGGGTCATGGGTTTATCCATCCCAGTGTGTCTCCGTGGGGATCACCTGTTCTGTTCGTAAAGATAAAAGACAGTACAATGAGGATGTGTATCGACTATCGTCAGTTGAACAAGTTGACGATTAAGAATAAATACCCACTTCTGAGAATAGACGACTTGTTCGATCAGTTCAGAGAGGCTTCAATGTTCTCCAAAATCGATCTGTGGTCAGGTTATCATCAATTGAGGGGGAACGAGGCCGATGTGCATTCTAAGTTTATTATGGACATTACGAGTTCCTAGTTATACCCTTTGGGTTGACTAATGCACCAGCGACATTCATGGACTTGATGAATCGTGTGTTCCAGCCCTACTTGTATCAATTTGTGGTGGTGTTCATCAATGATATCTTGGTGTATTCTAAGTTTGAGGACGAGCACGATGAGCATTTGAGAGTGGTTTTATAGATTCTTCGTTAGAAATAGTTATAGGCAAAGATTAACAAGTGTGAGTTTTGGCTTCGTGAAGTGATATTTCTTGGACACGTAGTTTCTGCAGAGGGGATTCGAGTGGATCCTCGTAAGATTGAGGCTGTGTTGGATTGGAAACAGTCGAAGAATGTGTTAAGAATTCGTAGTTTTCTGGGGTTGGCAGGATATTATCGACAATTCGTAGAAGGGTTCTCTTTGATTGCTGCTCCGATGACTAAGTTATTGCGTAAGGGAGTTCCTTTCGTGTGGACTGATGCATAGCAGGAGAGCTTTGAGAAGCTCAAGAACATGTTAACTCAGGCACCGATTCTGATTTAGCCTGAACCCAGTAAGGACTTCGTGGTATACAGTGATACGTTTCATGTGGGTCTGGGTTGTGTGCTGATGCAAGACGGTAAGGTTGTTGCGTATGCGTCTGAGAGCTCAAGATTCACGAGGTGAATTACCCGACGCATGATTTGTAATTGGCTACAGTGGTCTTTGTGCTTAAGATCTAGAGGCATTATCTATACGATAAGAAGTGTACCATCTACACTGATCACAAGAGCCTCAAATATCTCCTCACCCAAAAGTAGTTAAACCTTAGGCAGCGTCGATGGGTTGAACTACTTAAGGATTATGATTACAGTATTGAGTATCATCCGGGTAGGGCCAATGTGGTGGCTGATGCGTTAAGTCGTAGGTATATAACCGATCTGAAAGTGATGTTCGCTCGACTGAGTCTTTTTGACGATGGGAGTCTGTTGGTAGAACTTCAAGTCAAACCGACCTAGATCGATCAGATCAGGGATAAGCAGATGAGGGATAAGTCTTTGGATTTGCGTTTCCGTTAGGTAGAGGATGGTGTTACAACCGATTTTGAGATTAACAGTAAAGGGGTATTGTATTTTCGCGGTTGGATTTGTGTACCGAATGATGAAGGTTTGAGACTGTTGATTTTGAGAGAGGCGCATAGTAGCCCTTATGCTATGCATCTCGGTGGGAACAAGATGTACCGAGATCTCCGAGAGTTGTACTGGTGGCCAGGATTAAAACGTGAGGTTACCAACTTTGTTGCTCGTTGTTTGACTTGTCAATAGGTAAAGGCTGAGCATCAGTTACCTTTGGGTTTGCTGCAGCCGGTTAAGATACCAATATGGACATGGGAGCGAGTAACGATAGACTTCGTTAGTGGGTTGCCCCTAACACCTACTAAGAAGGATCCTGTTTGGGTCGTTGTGGACCGATTGACCAAGGCTGCACATTTTATTCTTGTAAGGACAGGCTTCTCCCTACAGAAGTTGGCCAAACTGTACATTTCTGAGATAGTGAGGCTACATGGGGTACTTATCTCGATCATTTTTTATAGGGATCCTTATTTTATGTCTCGGTTCTGTGGAAAACTTCATGAGGCTCTGCGTTCCAGGTTAGACTTCAGTACTACTTTCCATCCTTAGACAGATGGTCAGTTAGAAAGGGTGATCCAAATACTGGAGGACATGTTAAGAGGTTGTATTATCGACTTCCAAGGTAGTTAGGAGGAGTACTTGCCTTTAGTAGAGTTCGCTTACAACATTAGCTATCAGTCTAGTATACGGATGGCACCTTACGAGGCACTGTATGGTCATAAGTGTCGCACTCCCTTATGCTGGACTGAGTTGGGTGAGCGACTAGTTTTGGACCTAGAGTTGGCATAAAAAACTGAGGATAAAGTTTGCTTGATTCAAGATCGTCTGAAAGCGGCTTCTGACAGACAGAAGTCCTATGCTGATTTGAAGAGGAAGGACATCGAGTATTCTGTAGGGGATGTGGTTTTCCTTAAGGTTGCGCTATGGAAGAAAGTTTTGAGGTTCAGTCGCAAGGGCAAGCTAAGCCCTCGGTTTATTAGGCCGTACCGAATTCTGAAACTAGTGGGGCTAGTCGCATATCAGTTGGAGCTACCTCCAAAGTTAGACTGCATACATGATGTGTTCCATGTCTCGATGTTGAGATGCTACCGCTCTGATCCCACACACATTGTGCCTGCGGAGGAGATTGAGGTTAAACCAGATCTAATGTTCGAGAAGGAGCCGGTTCAGATCTTAGATCGCAACGTTAAGGTTCTGCGTAGGAAATCTATCCCTTAAGTGAAGGTGTGTAACACCCCCTAACCCCGAATCATCGCCGAAACAAAGTTACGAGGCATTACCAGACGTATCAGACAACTTATGAATAATTCACTAATAAAATAACATTCATAGCATAATTTAAATTACTAAATCCCTATATTAAACTATTCAAATCTAAATCTTACATTTAAGTGAAACGGGACTAGTTGAAGTATTCCAATATTATTATTATTATTATTATTATTATTATTATTATTATTTATTTTATTTTATTTTATTTCTTTTTTATAAATTTCGACAGCATTTCTGCTTATTTTTACATAAACCCCCTGCAATTAAACCATATTCATTTCAAACATAACCAATTCAACCAATTTATTTCACACATTTATTTTCTATTCTAAATACCTTCTAATCAACTTAATCAATATAATATTAATTTAAAATTATCATTGTACTAATTAAATTGAAATGAATAAACTTTTTTTCATTATAATTCTTAAACTTGTAATACTAACATTTTAAACCATTTATATTCAAAAAATAATAACATTTATACACATCCTATGTACATGCCACATTACCAAAAGAAAATATACATCACCAAAAGTTTGCTGAAGTCGGGTCTGGCTTTGGATGCTGGTTCAGAACTTGACTTCTACAACCTGCACACGGAAACAACCGCACGCTGAGTATGCATATACTCAGTGGTATCACTATAATTCAGTTTATAATTAAATACATTAAATCACACACATACTTTTACATTACAATCATCATCACTTAATGAACAATTCAATCTTTTTATTTTATCATTCGATTATATATATATCATTCTTATTTCTTTATTTCAATTCTCAACTTTCACATATGCCATATCATTCAAATTTAGTCTTATCAGTAGATTTATTTCATTTGCCCCTATTAACTTGACTCGAACACGGCGGATACACGGATTCCAACCAACACACCAGTACGGCACATAGTGCCTCATCAGTCGAAGCCAGAACAGTAACAGTAACAGTAACAGTACGGTACACAGAGTACCTCATCGGAACAAATCCGAAACAGTAACAGTAGTCGGTTCATAAGTGCCTGATCAGTAAGCCGGCAAAAACCCGTACTCTTCCATATCCTATGGCATGCCAACTATATCCGACTAGCCCGACTAGTTAATAGGGTATTTAATTCATTTTCCAATATAATTTCAATTTCGATTCAATATTAATTATGTATTATTATTTCGATCAATTTTCACGGTAATACAATATTTCGTTTTCATCAGAAATTTTACAGTTCAATACAGTATACGTAATATTATTCAGTAAATTTCACAATTCAATTCGATATTCAAAACAATATTCAGTATCCCATAATTCAGTTCAGTATCAATCTCAATTTTTAATACTCAATCACAAATTTATCAGTTCATTAAATACTTACCTTAAGATACTTACCACACATACATATTAAATTAAACATGTATTAATTATAAAGCTTGAGTTATAGTGATACAAACCAGAATTATCTTCGGATTTAATCCTTGACGATATTTCCTTTTCCTTTTTGGGCCGATGCTTCAGGCTCGATATTAGCTACGAACAATTAAAATAATTTCACAATTATTAGCATAACACAATTTAAATGCTGAAATTTTCATCTAACTTTTACTTTAATTCCAATTTAATCCCAACTAAACCTATATATTTTTCTTTCTCAATTCATACCTTTTTACTACTCAATTTCTTACCAAACTCACATCTAACTACTTAATTTTTATCATATTTTCATAATTTCTAATTTATTTCAATTTAATCCCTAAAACTCAAAACTTATAGCTTAGGTTACAATTCAATCCTTTATTCAATTCTAATTAAAATTTCTATCAAATAAACCCCCAATTCCATCATTTGTTCAACATAACTCATGTTTAGAAATCTACTATCTTTCAAAATTTCAATATAAATCATGACATATTTTGTCCTAGAACTCCAAAAACTTAAAAATTACAAGAAAAAAGGATTAAATTGACTTACCAATTTAATTTTGAACCTTGAACCTAAATTTTCCTTTTTTTTCTTCTTTCTCCCCTGTTTCTTCTTTGTTTTCATTTTCATTTCTGTTTCTTTTAACTTATTTGTTTCTTTTATATATAATAATAATATAATATAATATAATATAATATAATATAATATAATATAATATAATATACTTAATTATTAAATAAATATATATATTAATCAATAAAATCTTTGATATTTTTCCACGTTAAACCGCCTCAGCTATAGGAAATGGTTTAATTTCCTCTTAAGTCCTTCTAGTTTTTCTTTAATCTATAATTAAAATTTTACCCTTATTCAATTTAATCCTTTTTACTAATTACTCTAAATTAAGCTAAATTTACTTAATTAAAACCTAATTAAACACACTACTAGACTTATAAATATTTTTAATAATTATTTTCGAACTTATTTCACTAAGACGGAGGCCCGATAACACACTTTTCCGGTGCCCACGGATTTTGGGTTGTTACAAGGTGCTATGGCAAAATCATAGCACTGAGGAGGCCACTTGGGAGCCGGAGGATTCGATACGTTAGCAGTATCCTCACATCTTCTGATCAGGTAAAATTTCGAGGACGAAATTTTCTTTTAAGGGGTAGAGTTTAACGCCCCAAAATTTATGTTTTTGATTCTGCTTAAATATGATACAACTGTGTATCTACTTCAGTAGTTAAGTGTTCTGGGTGTGTGTGTGAGATCCTAAGTTCAAGCCTTAGCTTGGGAAAAATTTTATTTTTTATTTGAATAAAGCCTTGTCCTTGGTGATTGGGCTTATAAGTATTTATTTGTAAAAGCTTATCAGAATGGGCCTACTGGTCTGGTGGTTAAGGTTTGTGTTGGAGTGTGGGAGGTCTGGAGTTCGAATCCCTGCTCGAGCAAGGGATTTATTTTGCTGCTAATGTCGTGGGAGTGTTTGAGTTGGTTTGGAACACTGAGTAGTGGCAACAGATGTGGTTTAGTGGCAGCGAAATAGGAGATTTGAGAGTTACCCAAACTTCTATTCTCCCTCTCTGCCGAAATTCTCTGCAAGTTTCCCTCTTCTCCACATTGCTTTTCTTTCTTTTTCTTCCTCAGCCGAAAATCCCCTGTTGCTGCCGGTTTTACTCATTTTAATATTAGTTTTTGGGTATTTTCCATCATCGTTGTGTATCTCTGCGTTTGGCACAAATTCGGTAAGTGTAGGGGTACATTTGTTTTGTTTTTACGATTGTGGGGTTCTTAAGAGATTGTTTTATGTTTAGAAGACAATTAAAATTCTGTGGACTACTACAACGATGCTCTAATTAGCGAGGAACTACCGTTGTTCGTTAGAAGTAAGGTCGTTGTTAACTTGCGGAAATTGCCTGTCCTTAGTAACTCAGTTTAAGTGACTGAAATTGAGGTGTCAATTGTCAAATATAGGTTCTTGACTGCTCGGGAGTGATTACGTGTTGAAATCAAACCAGGTGTGTACTATGTTTGTTTAGCAAAAAGAGATTCGACGAAAGCCGAAAGCGTTCTGTCGACGCCATACGAGCGTGTGGTCACTTATGTGATAGGCCGTGTGGCAGTACATGGGTGTGTAGACGATGAACCAGGCCGTGCACACCCGACACGGGCGCGACAGACTGATAAACGCCAAATTATACATATTTTTAGCCCAAATACTTAGCATATTTATGGATGTTTATTACTAGATTTGTGGATTTTAGTGCTTTTAATCCGGTTATTTTATGTTTTGTACTTAGGAGAGCACCAAGAGTCAAAAGGAGCCAAAAACGAGCCAAAAAGGGACAAAACGGATCAAATCGAGAAGATGACATGGCCTAAGTCTTGCCACACAGGTAGCTCACACGCTCGTGCCTTTCGAGGGTGTCGACTAAGGCTTTCACGATTCACACGGCCTGACCATTGACCCACACGGCCGTGTGCAATTTAATGGATTGAACACGGCCTGGCAATCACGTCACATGGCCGTGGCACACGGGCGTGTCCCTTTTTTAAAGAGTTGTATTTTACACGTAAAAGGATACTTAGGGAGGAAGAAAGCCAATCCAAAGCCTATATAAACACCCTAAGTATGACTTAGAGAGGCCCCTCCTCTCCAGAACTTTTCTGGAGTACAGAACCACACGCTAGGAATTACTTGAAGGAAAGCCAGAAGATCCATCCCAAAAGCCGGAGCTACTCCAAGACTGAAGATCTCTCTTAGAATTCCTTCAGGGGTTTAAGAGTTTTCTTTATGTTTTGTTATTTTCATACTTTTGAGATGTACTCTTATTTTATTATGAACTAAACCCCTTAGATACCTAAGGGGGTTGAAACCTATGATGGATGTTGTTATTATTATCTGAACTGTATGATAAATACTTGATTTGTTCTTAACTATGTGTTTTAATGCTTGAGTTAATATTTCGAGTATTAATTCATGATTTGATGTGCTTATGTAGAAGATCAAAAATCTTTGTCTAAGAGTAGATTTGGCATAATTAAGCGGAGTTGATCGAATGCCTAAAAATAGGGTTACGAGATTTTACCGGATTAGGGTGAAACCTAATATGAGAGTCCATAGATCGATTTACTGCTTCCCTAGGGGTTTTAATTAAGAAAGAGATTTCGATTAATTCAACTGAGGGTTAGACGTTATTAGTCTCGAAAGAGATAATAATATAGGTTAGAGAGTCTCATGGATCAAGTCAAGTGAATAAATCGTCTGGTTCAGAGTCAAATAACAAGTGAAATCTAGGTGGATTCCTCCTTGGGTGTCATCTTTATCAATTACTTTTCTTCAAGTCTTTTTCCAAATCTTCTTTTTGCCTTAGTTTAATTAGTTAATTAGTTTAGTTAATCAGTTTAATAAACAACCCCTCTTTATTTCTAGGTTAAATAATAAAAAGATAGTTATTACTAGTACTTTTGTTTCCCTTGGGTACGATATCCCGGTCTTGCCATTACTATACTATTGTTCGATAGGTGCGCTTGACTTTTCGTCGTGATAATAGTTAGTTTAGGTTTGATCTTCATTATAAATATTTATTACTTGTTACGAATCACCCTAGCTGAAATCTCCCTTTCCCCACTTCTTAATCCCTATTCCGGCCACTATTCCCCAGATTCTCACTTCCCCAACCCTCAAACCACCCTAAAATCCACTCCCCCTGCATTAATCATCATTTTCCCCTCTCTTTTCCCTCTATTTTTCCTCCACACGGCTATACACCGGCACCACACGCCCGTGCTCGCCACCAACACGCCCGTGCGCCACCCTACAGCAGCTTTTGGTTCACTTTCTCAACTTAAATACTTTAGGAATTTGCTTTAATATTTTCTATATTTGAATTGTTTAAATAGCATATACTAGTTTTAGGATTCTTGCTTAACTGATGATGCATCTTTGATTCCAGTAAATGTTTCTGAATAATCATATAAATTTTCACCTCTTGTTTGATATCGTTAAATGTTTAACACATCTTGGAACTGCTGTCATAAGATTATATCAATGCTCATACATTTTCAGATACATTATGTCATCATCGAGAGGCAAAAAGGCCGATGTCCCATCCTCAAAAAGACATAGGGGACCGAGTTCATCTCCGGTACATGCTATAGCCGAAGTTCGGCACCCGTTCCTTGAGTTTTTGCAAGCTTCGCAAGAGGAGCTATTTCAGATACTACGCGCGAGACCCCTCACTACAGGTCGCTGCATCGACTGGGCTGCCATAGAGCAAGTCCAGCTAGCTAATGCCATCTGTGCCCTCCTGTCCATAGACCCATGGGAACGGTTCTTCGCTATCACCGAACCCATTTATTTAGAGTTAACTTTAGAACTATGCTCTACTTTTCATTTACAGGAGGTGATGACGAACAATGATGACCCCGGCACCATTCACTTCCGATTAGGTGGTCTAGTTCACGCGATGAGTGTCCTAGAGTTTGGAGTCACTTTGGGACTTTACATCGATGAGTTTATGGAGGAGGAGGACATGAATGCACTACCACGTAATATCCACATTTCTCCCTTCTTGTGCTGGAAAACTTTGGCACCACTCTCTTCCACCTACGACCCTAGCCGTTCGAAGGCCTCAGCTCTTGCCCCTTCCCTATGCTATCTCCATGCCATATTGACACACACATTGACCGGAAGGAGAGAGAGCATCGGCATCATCAACACCTACGACGCCTACTATTTATGGTGCATGACGAATACACACGTGACTGACTTGGCATACTTTATCGCTTTCACCATTCGCTATCAAACCGAGTGGCATCGAAAAGGAGTAATCTCTATCGGCCCCTACGTGATGTGCCTTGCCAGACACTTCGGCCTCCTCAACACCGTGGCCCAGTCATCAGCGCTTACACTGATAGGTCAGATGTCCCCATAGGGCATCATGACTATGTTACACATGAGGATGATTGAGCGCCGATGTGGGATCGATCCTCCTCAGTACCGTCTCACTCATGCCATTGACAAGGAGGATTTAGAGGACATTCCTGATGATGTCACCCCACAGCACGAGGAGCCTTCTACCACACCATCTAGGGAGCGACCAGTTCATGCGGCGGCTGCTTCATTGGTACACCTTTCCGACTGACTCGCTCACTTAAAGCAGTATTGCACTACACAGTTCGAGATGTTTCACAAGTGAGATCGGTGACGTGATAGACAGATGGACGACATGCAGGCCATGATACAGCAGTTGTGCCAGCACTTTCACATCATCGCTCCAGCGCCACCACCTGAGGGCCCCACTAACGAGGATCATTGAATCCTCTTATCTTTTTATTTTTATTTTTATTTTTATTTTCATTTCAATTTTATTATTTTCTTTTGAAAGACATATCTATATTATTAAATTTCACTTTCTTCATTTTCTGGTATTTCTAACAAGTAATCCCACTACGATCTCTTCCACACCAACTCATAATAAGCTCTTCATGATTCTACAGACTTCCAAGCAAAGCTGCTAGGAATATTTTATGGAATGAGGAAACAAATAGGGAATGATACCCAACGAGTGCCATGTTCAACGACCCAATTTCTTCATCTAGCCAAGAACAGTGGCAGCTACCACTTTACCCAAACACCCCAGCCTCAGAATCAAGCTCCGCATCCATCTAACTGGGAGTTTCACCTATTTTCCTCTTATGATTTTCTTTATTTTGAATAATCTATCTTTGTACATTGAGGGCAATGTACATCTTAAGTGTGGGGGGGTGAACATGAACATGATGCCTAACTTTTTGCATTTCAAATCCCTGAATTTGGTCTTGTGCTTTAGTGATTTTCTCATAATATTGATCGAATGAATTCTGATTGATCTATAATGATTGTTGATATGTCATGAATTAGACCATGGGAATTATGCATGATTATTTGATTATAGGATATTAGAGAATCGAGCATGATAAATTGATATTTTGAGAACAAAAGTTTTTAGATTATTTTCCTTAATTGAGGTATTATCTTAAAATCTTAAGTATACAGGAATGAGTTCAAAAACTCAAATTTTTGGTGAGATTTTTGAGCCTTTTGAGCATATAGCTTTCTTTCTTGCTCACTTCTTTGGTGGTTTGAGTGTGTTAACAATGAACTGTTATTCTAGAACTTGCATGTCGAGATCACACGTATGATTTGATATACTGAGATGATAAAGGCACTTAGGATTTAACCCACTTACTCCATAAAAAGCTTTCCCACATAATTAAACTCTTAGTGAACCCCTTTTGAGCCTACTAACCTTTTTTTTATTGATTAACCCTCATCATTAACCCATTAACCCATTATTGTTGAATTCCTCTTACTTAATTTACCCTTTTTTTATCGAGATTAAATTTAATATTGTTACCTCACTATGTTCACCATTTTTTGTTACTGAATCATGAAGTATGGTTTCTATATTGTATCAACTTGATTTGTTATTAAAAAAAAACTCAATATTATTATTGTAATTCTCAGAAAGCTAAAGTTTTCATGAGCTCATGTATAATAGTTCTAGTTATTTGTTTGTGATTCAGTAATTAAGTTTTTGATAGTGGGGTAATATATTAAAATTATCTCGATTCTAACCTTTGTCTCTGCAGCTTATATCCATACCCGTAACCCAAACCTCATTACAACCATGCAAAGACCTTTTGATTTGTGTATCATATCATTTACAAGTGTGGAGATTTGATTATCATGCAAGCCTATAGTAATAACTTCTCATGTTAGACAATCGAGTGCTTAATCTTGAACCTTAAACATTTTGAGTGATTTGAGTGAATCTTTAGTGAGGATGTCATTTCTTGTATATTTAGGACTAAAGTTAATTACTTAGAAGAAGGAGATTACTTATGATTTTATTATCAAAATATTCGATTTATATTGTTTGAGGCTTTTAATGCCCCTATAATTGAATTCTCACTGTATGATTTTTTGTGGAATAGTTTGTAACATTATCAGTAATGATTATGTGATTGAAAAGAACGAATTCTAGCAGTAATAAGAGTTTTGCTTGAGGAAAAGCAAATGCTTAAGTGTGGGGGTATTTGATAAACGCCAAATTATACATATTTTTACCCTAAATATTTAGCATATTTATGGATGTTTATTACTAGATTTGTGGATTTTGGTGCTCTTAATCTGGTTATTTCATGTTTTGTACTCAGGAGAGAACCAAGAGTCAAAAGGAGCCAAAAACGAGCCAAAAAGGGACAAAATAGACCAAATCGAGAAGATGACACGGCCTAAGCCTTGCCACACAGGTAGCTTACACGCCCGTGCCTTTCGAGGGTGTCGACCAAGGCTTTCACGATTCACACGGCCTGGCCATTGACCAACATGGCCGTGTGCAATTTAACAGATCGAACACGGCCTGGCAATCACATCACACGGTCGTGGCACACGGGCATGTCCCTTTTTCAAAAAGTTGTATTTTACACGTAGAAGGATACTTGGGGAGGAAGAAAGCCAATCCAAAGCCTATATAAACACCCTAAGTATGACTTAGAGAGCCCCCCTCTCCAAAACTTTTCTGGAGTACAGAACCACATGTCGAGAATTACTTGAAGGAAAGCCAGACGATCCATCCCAAAAGTCGGAGCTACTTCAAGACTGAAGATTTCTCTCAAAATTCCTTCAAGGGTTTTAGAGTTTTCTTTATGTTTTGTTATTTTCATACTTTTGAGATGTACTCTTATTTTATTATCAACTAAACCCCTTGGATACCTAAGGGGGTTGAAACCTATGATGGATCTTGTTATTATTATCTGAACTGTATGATAAATACTTGATTTGTTCTTAATTATGTGTTTTAATGCTTGTGTTAATATTCCAGGTATTAATTCATGATTTGATATGCTTATGCAGAGGAGCAAAAGTCCTTGTCTAAGAGTAGATTTGGCATAATTAAGCGGAGTTGATCGAACGCCTAGAAATAGGGTTACGAGATTTTTCCGGATTAAGGTGAAACCTAATATGGAAGTCTATAGATCGATTTACTGCTTCCCTAGGGGTTTTAATTAAGAAAGAAATTTTGATTAATTCAACTAAGGGTTAGACGTTATTAGTCTCAAAAGAGATAATAATATAGGTTAGGGAGTCTCACGGATCAAGTCAAGTGAATAAATAGTCTGGTTCAGAGTCAAATAACAAGTGAAATCTAGGTGGATTCCTCCTTGGGTGTCATCTTTATCAATTACTTTTCTTCAAGTCTTTTTCCAAATCTTCTTTTTGCCTTAGTTTAATTAGTTAATTAGTTTAGTTAATCAGTTTAATAAACAACCCCTCTTTATTTCTAGGTTAAATAATAAAAAGATAGTTATTACTAGTACTTTTGGTTCCCTTGGGTACGATATCCCGGTCTTGCCATTACTATACTATTGTTCGATAGGTGCGCTTGACTTTTCGTCGTGATAATAGTTAGTTTAGGTTTGATCTTCATTATAAATATTTATTACTTGTTACGAATCACGCGATCACAGACACGTCCGTGTGCGAGGCACGGGCTCAGGCAAATGGCCGTGTGGGCCACACGAACGTATGGGCCCACACGAGTGAACTACACGGGCGTGTGAGAATCTAGTCCAGGCCATGTGATTCACATGGCCAAGGCCAATTTGGGCCGTGTGGGCCCACACGGGCATGCCACATGAGCGTGTGAGCCCATTTTTCTGAAATGTACTATAAGGTTGCACGGGTCGCCCAAGTCGACTGTGACCTATCCTAGGGTCGGTAAGCTTTACTTGGAGTCGTATTCTGTGATGTGATATTGTGATGTATGTGTTAGCATGTTATACCTAGCATGAATATCTGATCTGTTCTGAAATAAATGCATGAATTGTTATCTGCATTATAGCATGCCATATTGTATAATTGTAACACTCTTACCCCGTATCCGTTGTCGAAACAGGGTTTCGGGGCATTATTAGGATTTACATACCATTTAACAAAAATTTCAATTAAATACTTACCGATCCAATGCATCTTATAAATAAAAATATTACCATTTAACCAATAGCTTGACACTTGTCTAAGCATCAACATTAACACTTGTTAGCATACTTGAACATATTTATATAAATTCAACATAATAAACTTATTTTCTTATCATATTACACTTGAGTTTATTGCTCATCTCAACATACATAATTTCCTTGTAGCAACATACCAAAGATAATCACATTTTTACATGTCATGATACCTATCATTCTTTTGTTGTTTCTTTATAAACATATATCATTCATTTCATTATATTAATATTTCACGCACCATCATTTCCATATATTTCAGGTATATTTATTCCGGTAATAGTTTATATCAAACTTAACATAAATTATATTCCATGTACTTATACTTATTTTGTACAACTATTTTGTACATATATTTCCATATGACCAGTTCTTGTAAACATTTCACACAACCATTTCATATAACCATTTGTCATCTGATACATATTACCTGAATATCAATTGTTCAACAGATGTCATAGCGTCTCCCATCCACAGTCTTATTTATCTCTGACATGATGCCATAGTGTCTTTCAACTATGGTCTTACTCATTTTCTATCATGTTGCCATGGTATCTTTCAACCATGGTCTTGTTCATTTCATGTCACATTGCCATGGTATCTTTCAACCATGGTCTTATTCATTTCATATCACGCTGCCATGGTATCTTTCAACCATGGTCTTATTCATTTCCCGTCATGTTGCCATGGTATCTTTCAACCATGGTCTTATTCATTTCATGTCACGTTGCCATGGTATCTTTCAACCATGGTCTTATCCATTCCATATCATGTTGCCATGGTATCTTTCAACCATGGTCTTATTCATTTCATGTCAGAAAGCACACTCCCGCGAACCTCATCCTTACAGCGGGATTACCAGTCCAGGCTAAATCCCCTACAACGACAATTACTCTAATGAACTTGGATCTGAATTACCAGTCTAGGCTAAATTCAGACCCTAATTCGGATCCATTTTACACATATTCTTCGGGAGGGCTATATCAGAATAGGATCACCCGTCCGAGCTAGATCCCTTTTTCCGTCAATTCCTTTTCCAATGATCCATCGAATTCCATTCCATTCAACCGGGATTTATTTTCAATTTATATTGAGTATTATCAATATTTCATCAATTATCATGAATCGAACATTCAAATCATATTTTCATCACATAACCACAGATTTCAAGAAATTAAAAATACAATTCAAGTTACACAAACTTACCTCATTGCTTGTTTGTGTTTATAATTTCATTAATCCGATATCTTTTCTTTTCCATGATCAAGTCTCGTATTTGAGTCGTCCGGATCTTTATAAATAAATTTGATCATCATTTTCATTCATTTCATATTCTAATGCATTTAATTAATGCTCTAGGCAAAATTATCATTTTGCCTCTAAACTTTTAATTAATGACGATTTCAACCTTAGGGTCAAGAAAATAAAATTCTTGCAATTTAATTCTTATTTCTAGCTGGTATTCTCATACATATTGATAACAGTCCATGAATTCTATAAAATATCAGAATTTTCCATAATTTCAACACTTTTCAATTTAATCCCTAAAACATGTTTTCCCCCTATCTTGAACTAAATTAATAATTTCATTCAATTTTTTAATTTAAATAATAAAATAATCCATTTCATGCAATTTGGTCATTTCTGACATTTTTACAAAATTACCCATAAAGTTTCACTTTTATTCAATTTAGTCCCTGAGCCTAAAACATGCAAATTAGTCATGCTAGATGAATATTCATACATATTTTTTCCTCCTCCTCCTCCTCTCCATTCCACATCCTTAATGTATATAACACACTTGTAAGTAACATTATCTATAATTTTTATTATTTACTTTTATGAATATTCAAGCTGTCCATTTGTGTCATAGTCACTAAATTATTTATATCTGGAGCTATAGAACTCCAAATTAAGATACGATAATTTTTCATGAATCTAGACTCATATATATTCTTACCATAAAATTTTCATAATTTTTGGTTTAGCCAATAAGTCCAGTTTATTCTTTAAAGTTATCCCTATTCTGCTGTTTGACAGTTCTGACACTTCTTCACTAAAAATTAATTATCTCCTCGTACAGAATTTGAATGATGTTCCCGTTTATTTATATTGAAAATAGACTCATTCAGGATTATAAACATATAAATTTAAGCCCATAATTATTTTTCTCCAATTTTTTATGATTTTCCAAATTTAGAACAGGGGAACCCGAAATCATTCTAACCTTGTCTCACAAAATTTATTATATCTTATGATTTACAATTCCGTAGCTTACATAATTTCTTCTATAGGAAACTAGACTTAATAATATTTAATTTATATTTTATTAATCCTATAATTGGATTTTTACAATTTTTGATGAATTTTCAAAGTTAGACTACTGCTGCTGTCCAAAACTATTTTAGTGTAATATATTAATTACCATGTTTATAACACCCTTATTTTCGATTTCTACACTATTTCTCATCACTTTCTCTTATTTTCTCTTCACTCACATATCAATAATATAGGACCTTATGTAAGAAAACTCTACTATAACATTATTTCCATGCTTTCTCAATAATAACAACTTAAAAATATATTAAAATCTTTATGTACTTACCTTGTTCTATTGATTCTAATCTTTAATTTGATTTTTTCTCTCCTCCAGCTTCTATTCCTTGAATCCAATTTGACATTCTAACTGCCTATAGTCTCCTTAACATTTTTCTCTCTTGGTAGCTATGGAAATTCTTTTGATTTCTAGGTGAAAATAGTGAATTTTTGGTGGAAGGACCAAATTATAAAGAAAAGAAAATTTTCTTTCTTTTCTTCTCTTCTAACGTTTGCATGCATGGAAAGATGATGAAAACTCTTCATCTTTCCTTCCTTATATACTAAATAAATAATAATAAAATAATAATAAATATCTCATTAAAATATTAATAAAATAATATTTATCTAATTAATTAATTTAAAATATCATCAACATAATCATTACAGTCTAGAATTCTCTCTCTTACTAATTGACCATTTTGCCCTTCATGATCTTTTAGAATTCCATCCTTGATTCATCACTTAATTTGGTAAAATTGCCATTTAGTCCCTCATAATTTTTCACCTATTCAATTTGGTCCTAATTCATCCATTTTCCTTAGTTTCTAGATCATTCTACCCTTAAAATATTTGCACTATTGGTCCTTCAACTTTTTCATATTTACACTTTAACCCCTCAAATTTTGAGTATTTACTTTTGTGCAACAATACTTTTCTTATATTTACAATTTAGTCATTTCTTGAATTAATATATCATAATATACTTCCCAAGGTTGACACAACTCAAAAATTTCCTTTTTGTCACTTTATTTTCTTATTTTACTATATCAAGGATAATATCTTACTGTAAAAATTTTCAGGGTATTACAATGATGCACTGCATTGGGGTGGGTATGATGAAGTGAAGGAAGTACTAAAGGGCTTCATAAGCCCCCTATCTGGCAGCTAAGCTGCATACTTATGATATGTGCTGCATTGCAGTACCTTAGTGTGTGTAGGGTTGGATGGGTCGATTTTATCCCCACAAGGTGTGTTGGGTTGGACGGAGTAGGTGTGCAGGGTTGGTGGGCATATTTTGTTATTCTGATATGTTATGCATTTATATATGAGAGGGACTGAGGCCCTAAGACTGTAATTGATTCTGTTTCTGAGTGAGCCAAAGGCCCCATTGAATCTGTAAAGGCTCAGGCCCGAATTATTACTAAATTCTGTTATCGGTTTGCATGCATGCTATACTGTGGGGTTGTACACATTGAGTTGCGAAAACTCACCCTTTATTTATTTATCTGTTTAGGTAATCCCCAACAGTAGGTGGATCGGTGTAATGGAGGACTCGACAGTGACCACGACTACATACATTTTGGTTATGAACTTTCTACTTTCGTTTTTTTTTTACTTTATTTTCTGGGGATTTTTTATGTAACTTTGGACTCGGACTTCTGGATTTTTATTTGGGTTTTTGAGCTAGGAACATAAACTAAAAACTGCAACATTAAATTATGGTTTTCCCCAAATTAACTATGTGTTTCTTTTCAAGATAGAAACGGTTTCTTAAAATAATAACAATATATGGGTTTCAAAAGCTTCCGTGATAAGGAAACGTTTTCAAAACAATTCGACTATTACACGTTTTCCGACTAAGTAAAAGATAATGAATGGAATGGATTATGAATCGATATGGTTTGGTTAAAAACACTCTCATGTGACATCGTCAGATCTGCCCATAACGTCTAGGCCGGGTTTGGGGCGTTACCTAAATATTGGAGGGTGGCATTGCCGATAGTAGTCTAGTTGGATTATGATTAATCTATAGCTTGTTCAAACGAAATTGAAAAATTAGAAGTCACCATATATGGAGAGCTTATAATGCGGTTGCTGATCGAATGACTAGTGCACCAATAGAAGCCCCTCAATTTTGACATTGTTTGAGGAACCCCAATCTTTAATTGAAGGGATTTTGTTATATGATAGTGATACTTTTACATAGGTTTAATTAATTTTTTATATAATCACTTTATGTTGTTTTTTTTCTATAAAAAAATAAAATTTTCTCAATTTCTTTTTCTTTAATATTTGATACATTCGAAAAATAATCATCACCCTAAAATCCATTGGATAAATTTATTATGCCTAAACCAACCCTAAAGTAAGTTCAAGATTAAAAAGAAAAATATAAAAAATCTTGAACTAAGCACTCGTGATTATCGAAGTATTACTACTATATTTTATCAACATTGGTTGTATATTCATGTAAGGATAAACTCGGTTAAATAACGAATAAAATAAAAAAAAATAAGAATAAAAAAATTAAATATGTGAATTTTACGTGAAAAAGTTTGTCAAAAGAGGATAAAAAATTATGGGTAAAAAGCGATTTCACTATAATAAAAGAGAGTGCAAAAGATGGAAAGAATTAAAAGAAAAACTTGAAGTCCCATAAGAAAAAAAAACCTTCGAAACAAAGAACAAAATTATCTTAATTTAAACATTCACTTTTATTATAGTAAAATCTCTTTTTACTCGTGGTTTTTTTATCTACTTTTGAGGAGTTTTTCCACATAAAATTTGCGTGTTTGATCTTTTTTATTCTTTTTTTTCACTTTGTTCATTATTTAATCGTGCTTATCCCCTACAAACTAGTATTAG
Organism: Gossypium hirsutum; assembly: GCF_007990345.1. Taxonomy (NCBI): domain Eukaryota; kingdom Viridiplantae; phylum Streptophyta; class Magnoliopsida; order Malvales; family Malvaceae; genus Gossypium; species Gossypium hirsutum. The sequence continues at coordinate 85,020,524 of NC_053427.1, forward strand.
AGCCTGATTCAGCTTCTGCAAATTGACTCGTTCGGTGACACAACAACGATTTTAGACATCGATAAGTTCAACCAATTACAAATTTCAATTTCTGGCAATTTCAGATAATTATAGAGGTAACTGATGTGGTCGAGGAAAAAGGTGATGATTCATTGCTTTTCACATAATCCAGTTCTTAGAGTTGCGTGACCTAAATTCTTGTTAAAATAAAATACGTTATAGGCTATACAAGAGAAATCTGAATAGAACTGTACTTCCTGTCTTTGATGTTGATAAGAATAATGTGTTTTAACCTTACTGTATTATTTCTATTTGACTTTGATTAGAATATGATTTTACAAATTTATAAATAGACGTAGTCTATACTTCTCCTGTATCATTTAAATTCGACATTGTGAATTTTCTTCTTCTTTACCCATGGTTTTTTCTCGAAAGGGTTTCCACATAACAAATCTGTATGTTCTTCTTCTTTCTTCTCTTTGCGATTCTTTACCATTATCAATGAGAATTCTCACACTAGTTGAAGGTGGAGTCGGGTCAGATGTTAGACATGTGCCTGATTTAGAGGCATTCACAAAAGGGTATAAAATATTCTTCATAATTACCACGAAACTCTTACCGAAATTCATATACGGCTACATATTGTCGCCCCAAAAAAAATCTTTTTTTTTTACATCTCAAAATAAGGATATAAAGTCCATTTAAATAGGCTAACATTAGAGTTTTAATTATATTAAAATATTTTTAAAATAATCAGAGTTCAATTGAGAAATAATAACAGAGTTTAATTGAAAAAATACAAAGTATACCCTACATGAATCCTCTAAAAATTTAAAGTTCAAAATCTTGACACTTAAATATATTGTAAAAAGTATTTTAAAAATAATAACAATGTTAACAAATTTTGGTAAATAATAAACTCTTCTGCAATATTTTAATGAAAAAAAAAACCCTTTAGAGGAAGTCTAGGTCCTTCGTTCACACCACAAAGTAATAGATTCCAATCTTAAAAACCCTTTATTTTATTGACCAATTACTTATTATTTACTCCACCAAAGAACACCATTGTGATCAATATTATTTTTAAGATTTAGATTAAGTTAGTATCATTAATTAATCGAATTTTAATTAAGTTATAAAAATTTTAATTTTTTTATTTTAATAATATATAATATTTTGAGACTTTTAAAAAAGAATTCAAACATTAGTTTATTTTATTTATTATTGGATAATTTTAAAGTTAATTTTTTATAAAGTTGGAAGGCTAAATAAATGTTTATGATTCTTTTATTTTGTTAATTAATTAAATTAAAAAAATGGATAATTGGGTGATAAAATTTATGATAAACTATATCTATGGTCACTTCAAAATAAGATTTGTCTTATTTTAATCACTCTAATTATTTTTTTAATTTAATCACTTTAATTAGGAGAATTATTTGAGTTAATCACCATCGTTAAAATTTCGATAATCCACTGAAAAATTGCTAGTGGCTATGGTTCAGAGAGGGGCAGAGAGTGATTTTGATGGTGGGCGATGGGTACGGTGGGGGAGGTTTGGGTGGCTTTGATTCTAACTCACTTGAGGATAAGTAATGGGAGACTTGAAGATGCTGTATGTGACAATGGGTGTTGGGTAGTGAGGAAGATTGAGAGTTGAGCTTGAAAAAAAAAAAAAGAAAGAAAAATAAAGAGAGATAAAATAAATAAAAAATAAAATTTCTGTTGCAAATAATTCAAACTAAAGTATTTTGGGCTAATTAAAGATAGGTCTCAAACTTTAGTTAAAAGTATAAAAAAAAAATATATCGCAAGTCAATCATTCAGTTAAATTTTTAACATCAATGAATAATTATTTTAATTAAAATAAGTAAATTAAAGAATAAAATAATTAAAATAAGACAAATCCTATTTTAAAATAATTATGAATATATTTTTAACACTTCCATAAATTTTGAATTGATTTATTTTAGGCATAATAAATTATTTGGCGAACCAAATTTATAAAAAAAATTATTTTAGCTATTTAGTTAATTTTTTGTCTCGCCCTTAAATTTATATTATTTGTCAAATCACTTTCAAAATAAATGAAAAAGTTAACGTTTGTTAATTTTACTAATGTAACATACATGTGGTTATAAAAAATATTCAAAAAATTATAAAAGTTATTTTAAAAAATTTAAAATTATTAAGACTATTAAAAAGTATAAAAATTACAAAAAAGTATTTTTTTTTTAATTTTTTTAATTTTTAAAAATTAATTAATTGCTTGCATGACATAGACATAAATTGTCACATGGATGTCGTTAACTTTTTAATCTATTTTAGGATAATTGAATAAAAATGTAAATTTAAGAACTAAAAGTGGTAAAAATATTTAAATGAAAAGTTAAAATAAATTTTTTTTAAAGTTAGAGGTTTGAAATTATTTATTATACACAAAGTGGAGAGTTTTTTTTCAAAAAAAAAGTTTAGATATCAATCAGTTAAAAATATAATTTCAAATTGAGAATATTATTTTTTTAGAAAATTATTTTTAAAAATTTGTTTGTTTTTAAAAAGATTAAAAATAATTAATAAAAATTAATTTTTAAGTAGAATGGGAATGGATGTATCTAATATTTATGGGGCTGATCATAATTTTTAATATTGCACCTCCACAGCGGAGTGAAGCGGACGATGACACAAAGTGTACTAACTTTGGAGGGATGAAAACTTTGACAAACATTCATCTTATCTCACCCTTTAGAAATCGCTACTTGTAATTTCTAAAAAGGGTTAATGCACTATTTTATGGCCTAAACTTGATATTTATTTTCATATGGGTTAAATCATTTTTTGGAGTTTGAACTTGACAACTATTCTCGCATTAGGATCTAAATTTATTTTTGTTTAAGTTAGTTCCTAAACTTGACAACTGTTCTCACATTAAGGCCTAAATTAGGCAACTATTTCCACATTGGAGTTTGAACTTTTTTTATTCATATTAATCCTTGAACTTGACAATTGTTCTCATTTGAGGCTTAAACTTGATAATTGTTTCTACATTAGGGCCTAAATTTTAGAGTTTTCAAAGAAATATCCAGGACTAATTTGAATAAAAAAAAGATTTAAACCCTAATGTAAAAACAATTATCAAGTTTACGACTTAACTTGAAAAAAAATTTAAATCCCAATGTGATAATAATTGTTAAGTTTAAAATCTAAAAAGTAATATAACCCTATCCTTTTAACTTTTATTTATTTATTTATTTAAATCAATCAATTCCATATTAAGATTTAGATTTTACTTTCTCCAATTCAATTCTTGAAATTTCCTTAAAACAAAGTTAACTCTAAAATAAAAATAATTACTTAATTTATATAATCGGGACCCAGCATGGGAACATTGTCGAATTCAGCCCAAAAAATGGATCAACCGTCCTTAAAATTAAACCAAATTAAAATTTTTTTATTACGAAGACTTAAAAGTCTTTGTTCACACACCGAAGCATAGTGCTTTTTGGGTTTCCAAACTCTTCTTTAATTATTGTTACTTTATCGACGAAGCAAATTTTTTATTCCACACCTGAAAAAGCAATGTATTACCATGCGTTTGCAGCAACTTTCCTCAAAATCCTTACTCTGAAAATGAAGAATGCTGCGAATTTGTATGTAAAATCTCCAAAACCTGCATTTCTCTTCATATTATTATTCATCCTTGTTGTTCATCTTCCAAAGGCTGCATCAGTGGATGATGATGATAACATCAATTTCACTTTCCCTGATTTCAACCCAAATACGCATCGCATAGTGTATGAAGCTGATGCGCACGCATCAGGCAACGCAATACAACTCACTGCTGACCAAATAAACAAGGGTCTAAATGGTAGTGTTGGTCGAGCCACTTATTACAAGCCAATGCACCTTTGGGACAATTCATCGGGGAATCTCCTACTTGCAGATTTCACCACTCAATTTTCTTTCTCCATTGATTCCTTGCACGATAGCTCATACGGTAGTGGGTTTGCGTTTTTCCTTGCTCCCAATGGCTCAAATATCTCACCTGGATCTGCCGGTGGTTGTTTGGGACTTCAAACTAATTGCAACTCGAATTTGACTTACGACGTCAACTCTAAATTTGTTGCAGTGGAGTTTGATACGTATCACAGTCTTTGGGATCCTGTGGGGATGTCTGAGCACGTGGGCATTGATCTCAACTCTGTCAAGGCTTCTAACTCCACCGTTAAATGGTGGTGGAGTGATATTGAAAATGGGGGAAAAGTTAATGCTTTCATCACTTACAACTCTAGTACAAAAAACTTGAGTGTTTTCTTAGTTGATGCTAGTGATTTTTCTGGTGAGAATTCATCTAGTCTTTCTGCAATACTGGATCTTAGCCGATATTTAACAGAATGGGTCACTTTTGGCTTCTCAGGAGCCGCTGGATTTAAAACTCTGACAGAGCTACACACTATTTATTCCTGGAATTTCAGCTCTACCTTACAAGTTTCCATGAATACAACTATCCATCCTCCAGCAATCGCACCAAGCCTTCCAGTCAACCCCAGAAGGAAGAGCAAGACATGGCTATGTCTAGTTCTAGCCATCGTTAGTGGCATTTTTGCTTTGCTCCTAGTTCTAGGTCTGGTTTGGCTTTTTTGCAGGAGAGGAAAGTATAACAAGATGAGGGATGATGGGCCCATGTCTATCAACGTAGACATGGAAAAATTAACAGCACCTAGGCAGTTTTCCTACAAGGAGCTAAGACTTGCAACCAGTAATTTTGCTGATGAAAGTCTGCTCGGAGAGGGAGGTTTTGGGAAGGTTTATTTAGGCTTCTTGAGGGACATCAACTGTAGTATTGCTGTCAAAAGGATAACTCCACATTCTCAACAAGGGGTGAAAGAGTACGTATCAGAAGTTACAACTATTACCAGATTGAGGCATAGGAATTTGGTCCAACTAATTGGTTGGTCATGACAGTAAGGAGTTCCTCATCGTGTACGAATTCCTTCCAAATAAGAGTCTCGATTACCATCTACATAGAGAACCGTGCTTGTTGACGTGGGATACAAGGTATAAAATCGCTATGGGACTGGCCTCAGCGTTATTTTATCTGCAGGAAGAATGTGACAAATGCGTTTTGCATCGAGACATCAAGTCAAGTAATGTTCTGTTGGATTTGAGTTTCAATGCCAAGCTTGGTGACTTTGGGTTGGCTAGGCTTGTTGAACATGGACAAGGGTCTCAAACAACTAAGGTTATGCTTGGGACTGATGGTTATATAGCACCCGAGTGTCTTGACACATGCAAAGCCATTAAGGAGTCCGACATATACAGTTTTGGTATTGTTGCCTTAGAAATAGCCACCGGAATGAAGGCTATTGCTGTAATTGAAAGGAATGGTAAGAGATTCAAGAGAAAACTGGTGGAATGGGTTTGGGAACTGTACGGAAAAGAGAGTGTTTTCGATGCTGTAGACCCACGATTGTATGGCAATTACGACATGGAACAAATGGAACGGTTGCTCTTAGTTGGGCTGGCTTGTGCTAACCCAAACTATTATGCCCGCCCATCGATAACGCGGGCTATCGACATCCTTGGTTTCAAAGCACCACGGCCCATGCTACCACGGGAGCTGCCGGTTCCAACATATATTGCAGCTTTGGAAGACAATATTGTTACATCTTCGGCATCCAATTCATCCCATACCAGTGGTTCCAGAAGAAGCGAAACCCAAACTTCAGGCAATGGTTCCAATATCCCTTCTTGAAGGATAAAACAAGAACTCCAGGTTCAGACACAGAAGCCAAGCAGTGAGTTCTTGGTTAGTAGTTAACACTTAGTATTTTGCTCTTTTCATTGGCTATGAAGATTACTATTTTGAGATTTTAATTTTGTTCTTGTTTTTGTTCTTGTTATGGTTTTCCAAAGTGTAAAATAATGATTGTTTTCGTTATTAATCAAAGTTCAATTTTCCTAGCAAAATGAACGAATATATAAAATCTTATAAATAAATAAAAACCGATTCGAAGGGTTCCTAGGAGACCCATTGACTTGTAATTAGTCTAAGTCTTTGTAGTTTTATTAACATTGATGGACAAAAATTAAGAATATATTTAAGCAGTAACTGTAGTGGAGCCCCTGACAATACAAGGAGCCAATTACTTCTTGACAAACATTTGCAAATTAATGTCGTGAGAACCAAAAACAAAAAGGAAAAAGAACAGCAATGTCAATTATTACAAGGTACCAAGATTCCTTGGATTTATGTTAAGTTTTTACAGGTAAATTATATCACAGTTTGGTTTTCATCACTAATTAAAGTTACATATAAAAAAACATTCTTTAAAAAACATTTATATGGGACTAAATTGGATCCCTTCATCAATGTTTTGGTCGAGAGATAGAGATTGGAGATGTATACATTCTATCTTTCTTACGGCAAGTGTACAATTACACTCGAGGATGTCAGTTTACAACTTAGTTTATTGATCGATGGGGATATCGTTATAGGGCCAATTATTAGTGTTGATTGGAGTGCAACATGTGAGCAACTACTAGGGAAGGTGCCGAACAAGTTTAGGGTTAGCTGGATCGAGATGAGATGGTTGGAGGACAACTTCCAAACTATCGAGGCTTTAGCGAATGATGTTGAAAAGGAACAATTCACACGCGCATTCATCTTGAGGTTGATTAGGGTTCTGCTAATGCTAGATAAATCTTGCAATTTGATACATTTAAGATGGCTACTACTACTAGTCGACTTAAAAGAATCAGGACAACTTAGTTGGGGATCAGCGGTGCTGGCGACATTATACCGAGAAATGTGTCGAGTGACGATATCGAATAAAACTAAAATCAACAGTTGCATGCTCCTTCATATGGTAAAATTCATTTGACAATATCATTACCATTTTTATTTTTCATTGTTGTAATTTTGAAATAACATATTATTTGAATAGGTGAAACAATCCCGCAAGACACAGCGGTATACCAATCAAGCTCGAGGATATCTGACTAGCTCCAGATCAAGAAATCGAAGAGGATATTAGTTTATGATTTTCAAAGTTATATAATATGTATTATAACACTTGAAATTAAATATCAGACACGTTTTAAAAATTATAAATTCGTAATGTAGTTTGTATGGATGCCATATGCAGATTCGAGGATTCAAAAATGTGTCTCGATAGAATTTTTGGCCAGTCACAACATTTGGCACGTCAAAGTGCCATTGGCCATTTTGCAATGGTCGAGATGTACGAATCCGACCGATTCATGCGACAGTTCAAGTGTATTGATGATCGTTAAACTAACTAAAAATTCGACTAAGACAAACGCACTTATTGAACAATAGTATAGTTATGATGAGACCGGAAATATCGTATCCACAAGAACTAAAAGTACTAGTAATTACTATCTTTTTATTATCTAGCCTAAGAATTAAGGGATGTTTTAAACTAAACTAATTATTTAATTGACTAAGATTATGACAGAGATAAAAGTTGGAAAATACTGTTGGAAAACCGATAGAGAAGACAATACCCAAGGAAGAATTCACCTAGACTTCACTTATTACTTTTGAATTAGACGATTTATTCACTTGACTTAATCCGTAGAAATCCCTGATTTATGTTAATATCTCTCTCAAGACTAAAAACAATTGACTCTAGGTTGATTAATTGAAATCTCTCTCTAATTAAAACCCCTATTGTCGCATTAACTCGATCTATAGATTCTCTTATTAGATTTGACTCTAATCTGGTAGATTTCTGTCGTCCTATCTCTAGGATTGCATGCAACTGCACTTAATTATGGAAGATCTACTCTTAAACAAGGACTTTTGCTCCGTTGAATAAGCATATCAAAACTTGAATTAATATCCTGGAATATTAAAACAAGAATTAAGAACACATAATTGAGAATAAGAACAAGTATTTATCATATAATTCAAATTGTAATAAGATCCGTCTTAGGTTTCATCTCCTTTAGGTATTTAAAGAGTTTAGTTCATAATAATGGAAAAATCTCAAAATTGGGAAAACAACAAAACATAAAGAAACCCAAAGAACTTCTAGGAAATTGGATGGAGATCTTCAGTCTTGAAGTAGATCCTACTTTTGAGCTGATTCCGATGGTTATCCTTTAGTATTCCCTGCCTTCTACTCTGCGTGTTCCTTTTGATCCTCTTCTAGGGTGTTTAAATAGACTTTGAAATGCCCAAAATTAGCCTTTTCCAAATAGAATTAGACTTGGGTTTAACGGGGACATGACCGTGTGCCACACCCGTGTGAAGGTGCTCAGGCTGTGTGCAATTCTGACTTGATTTAATATCGACACGGCCATAACACAAGGACGTGTAGTCTGCCCGTGTGTGTGGAAGTACCCAGTCCATGTGGAACACTGAAATTTGCCTTTTTTCTGTCTTTGGCTCGTTTCTTTCTCTTTTCTCTTTCTTATGTTCTCCTGAGTATAAGACATGAAACTAAAGGATTAGGAGCATCGAATTCAATGAAACCAAGGAAAAATCATCCATAAATATTCCAAGCATGGGGTAAAAATATGTATAACTTATGGTTTATCATGTACGCAACGTATTCTGCCACGACCTTAGAAGCTCGATGACTTACACAAGATTGACTTGTGAAGGAGGCTCGAGGAAGATTAGCCAACATTCCACAAGAAGTACATCGAGATGTGGCAGCGTAGGTATGATTACTTGCCAACATGTGAACCATTTCTCACACCAGAGTTGACGACATCTCCAGATTACATGGATTGGTTCAGGTATAACAGTAAGTCGTATCTACTGTAGGCTTCGAAAAGTAGTAGGCAATGTCACCGTAGGAGGCCAAGACGAAGGCCCATCAATCTTAGGTCGAGAGATGAAGATGTGACGGGATCGACATCTGATCCATCTGCACCGGAGGACCCAATTTTTGTGCAACCTCCCGATCAGTATGGTTCATTTTCTTTTTGCTTCTAACCCAATTTTTTGTCACAAGCATCATAACACGCATACTCATTCCCTGCTTCATCACTTTCAATTCTAGTTTATTTTACACAACCACTACAACACGTGCAATTATTCCATGCATCAACATACTCAGCACCAGATTATTTTAAACAATCACCATAGCACGCACAACCATTCCCTACATCAACACATTCCGCAGGGATATATTATGCATGACCATCACGTACTGTGCCATATAACATGCTAATCTAGCCAACAATACTGACGTATTCGGTATTGCCAATGATTCTTACCTTCTATTCGTAACTAGGCCATACGACGACATATAATTTCCTGTTGATAATGTGGCAAACACCCCCAACATCATTGTTCTACCAAGGTGGGCTATCCTTGCAACCGCCAACTCAAACAAGGGCAATCCACGATGGGCAACTAGGACATAGTTGCAGTCAAGCACAGAGGAAGAAGATGAAGTTAGCGATCAACCCCAACGTGCACGTTAAGCTGATCCTGAAGTCGACAAGGAGCCGACAAACCAATTAGTGCAATGAAACCCGAGGCGTGCCGTACGCCCACCCAGTTGTGGCACATATTCGGGACACAGATGATTACGTTATTTTGTAATTTTACAGTTTTCTATATACTTTGTTTTACGTCTGAAATGTACACTTATTTACAAAGTACGAAACAAATTTATTAAATTAGTTTGATTTGTACACAATCAAGTTGTAAGTTTAAAATTTACAATTATTTATGTTACTTTTTCATTTAAGTTTTTCTCCATCCATTTGTTAAGTACAATATTTTTAAAAAGCAAATAATTGCTCAGAAGGTTTGAAAAAACATTAAACTTTGGCTTGTGAATTATATTATATCTTACTTTAATAATTAATAATAACTTACACTTTATAGGAAAAATTAATGAATAAACGAATAAGCTAGTGTTTTCACTGCATGAGTTAGTGTTTTAATTAGCTCTTTTACATTTCAATAATTAATATTAACTTTGGCGTGCGAGTTCTACATATGCAATTTCTACATTTTCCTCAATCAAGTTTATCCCGGGAATCCCAAGTTGCAAAGGCTCAAAAGCAATTAAGTTTTGTGGTTGAAATGCTTAGAGAGAAAATGCTCCCTGTAAGGGGCATTTTTATCTAACACGATAGTGAAAACGCTTCCTACAATACGCGTTTTCAAGCCACATGTCTGACATGTTTGTGGAAAACGCCCCCTGTAGGGAGCGTTTTCTCTCTGGCCATTTCAACCACCCCAGCTTAACTGCTTCTAAGCCTTACAACTCAAGATTCTCATGATAAATTTTTTCCCTTTATACCCTGTCCTATCCCCTATATAAATGCTCATTCTTCATCCCCTACTCACCACATCTCAATCTCCTTTAAAAATTTTCAGGTTTAAAGATTTATTTCTCTCTCGCTTTGAAGGAGACGAAGTCATAGTTTGTAACAGTCCATTTTTGGGTCAAATCAGAATGGTGGTTTCGGGACCACAAATCTGAAGTCAAAATATTTATTTTATTATTTTATTAAATATTAGAGCATGATAGATTAATTATGTGAAAGTTTCGTAAAGAAATTTTACCGTTTAAATGCTTAATTCTATAAAAAGGACTAAATCGCGTAAAGTGTAAAAGTAGTATTCTATTAGCTAAAGGTATTAAATATCTATGGAACCTTATGTGGTTCTTAACCCATTTATAAGATATTGGAAGTTAGTGGCATGACATATGGAGTAATTATTAAATTTTTTAAAGGACATTATAGTAAATAGATTATTAAATGATAATTTAATAAAATAAAATGTAATTTTATTCATCATCTTCATCCTTAACTGATTATTGCATAGAGAATATCCATTGTTATACCTTCCATTCGGCCAAGCTTAGGTAGCTCATTAAGGTACGGTTTTCGTCCCGTTTTTAATAATTTCTACGTTTTTGAAATCGTTGCAGGTTAATCTAGCTAGCCCATATCTCCGATTTCTGAATTGTTAAAGTATGTGAATTTTACCATTGTTGATTAGGTGTATATTTTGATAACTGGTGATAGAAAATAAATTATTGTTGTTAGATATACAAGTTTTGTAAAGTGAATTTTGGTAAAAATATCAATTTTGGATTAAATTGTGAATTATTAAAATTATGTTCTTAAAAGTATGATTATTTGGAAAATATGGGCTGTTATGAAGCTATACAAAATTCGGATAGCATGATTTGCCCTTAAATTTCATGAATTTGCAATTTTACAAGATAATGATTAAATTGTAAAAATGTGAAACATAAAGGAAAAAAGCGTAATTTTTCCAAAATATGTATAAAGTGTCAAATTGAATAGAAAGGAAGTTAATTTTCCGAATTTGATATATTATTTAGATCAAGATAAGTCGAGATCGAGCTTAGATCGAGGAAAAAGGAAAAATAGACGAATAACCGAAAAATTCCATCTGAACAACTCGAGGTAAGTTCGTATAGCTAGAATCGAACTATTAATATTTGTAACTGTTTAAAAAACCCAATTGAAATTCGAATTACTGATTATATGATTAAATTACTGTTTACATGAATGAAAGTGAAATGCTACAATTGTTACATATGTTACAGGGATTCGGTATGATCATATGCATTAGGTATGCGAACTAAGTATTTAAATGTATGTACTTAATTGAATTGAATATATATATATGATTAGAGGAATTAAATTATTGATCATTAAATGCTTAAATGATGAAGTTGGATAATTACCGAGCCCTATTTGAACCTTAGGAATTTGTTAGATACGAGTGACATGTCACTAGGGTTACCGTATTGGTTGAGCTCTTGCATTTGTTGTGGACTCACCACAGCTCGTATGAGCTTGCCAATATATCAGCTCGTAAGAGTTTACTATTTTCAGGTCATTAGAGCTTACCGTTTCAGCTCATTAGAGCTTACCGTTTCAACTCGTTAGAGCTTACTGTTTATCAACTCAGGAGGAGCTTACCGATCATGGCTCTTAAGAGCGGAACTAATAATGAATTGATGGATTTTCAATAAATACACTTAGTGTGCATCACCCGAGTATCTATCCATATTCTACGTAGGTCAACGGGCATAATTACTGTTACTGATCATATGAATAAGATATGTGTTTATATGGATGAATTACTGTAAAAACAGATAAATTACTATTATTACTGATGAACTACTGTTTATACGGATGAACTACTGGTTATATGAATGAATTGCAGTTTATACAAATAGAAATAAATTGCCATAATGTTATGTGAATTACATGGTATTGATGATTTTATATGCTTATGCATTTGGAAAATTTTGTTGGATTATATTGAAATGGTAATATAGGTTATAATGACGTACGAACAAATGTTATATATGTGAATCGAGATATAGGTGGTTTAACCGCATATATGCCCATTAGTGTATAAGATACAGAATATTTTGATGGTATTTCTATGGTTCAACGGAGAAGATAACAGTACGAGAATTAAAATGATGATATGAATTAGTTCAGGTATACGTGACATGCTCGACAAGTAAGTGATATTTTAATAATTTCATATGATATGTACGTGAAAATCGATGAATAAAAACAAGAATTACCAGGTTGTTATTGTATTACGTGTTGATTTTGATGGAGCTGATTTATATGTCCTCATGTTTCTCTAATTTTGAATTAATTGTTAAATTGTATATAGTACATACTAGTCATACAAGCTTACTAAGCTTATTAGCTTACTCTGTTTATTTTCCGTATTTTACAGTGATTTGAAAGCTCGCTCGGGTTGGAAGTCATCGAAGATTTCATCACACTATCTAGGAGTTGATTTGGTATTTTTGAACTCTTTGAAATTGGTAATATGACATGTATAGGCTAGTTGATGATATGAGATATATGAGTTATTTTAGCTATTAAAGGTTATATGCATTGATGTGTTTAAGCCATGTGATTTGGCTTAACTTGGTTAAATATTGGTTATGTACATGTGTACTAAATATGGAATGTTTTGTCAAGTAGTTGATGAGATGAAGATATGCAAATTGTTTGAATTATTGAATAGATTATATGCATTTATTGGCTTACAAGTCATATTGGTTTGGTATGTGTTTGATGGCACAAATGGTATTAATTTGAGTATATAAATGCTTGGATATTTAAATGGCACATAATGTGTTTTTGAAATGATTGTTTTAGCTGCTAAATTAGATGTGAGTAAGGTGTTATATGTATGCTTTAAGGTGATTGAATATAGGTGAGGAAAAGTGGCTTAAAAAAAGCCTAATTTCGCCTCACACAGTTGAGCACACGGGCGTGTATATCGACCGTGTGTCCGCAGTAGCTTAATTATTTAAGTCAGAGAGTTACATGACTTAAGCACACGGGCATGTCTATTGGCCATGTGTAACACACGAGCTAGCACATGGGCGTGTGGCCGACCGTGTGACCCAAGTTAGTATACCCTCCAGATTTTCCACGTCCATGACACACGGGCGTGTCTCCAGCCGTGTGGTGTAAGTTAGTATGTATGCCCTATTTTCACACGGCCTATGACACGTTAGTGTTTGGTGACCGTGTAAGGCACACGATCTGTTCACACAAGCGTGTGACATTTGAAATGTTGAAATTTTCAAGTTTCCAAAATTTTAATATGTTACCGATTTAGTCTCGAATGCATGATTTAAGCTTTGTATGCTTGATTTAAGTACATATTGAATATGAATGAATGATATTTACTGAAATGAGATGATATTTGATAAATGACTGTTCTGAACTGAGTTATAAGTCTAGTAATGCCCCTTAACCTATTCTGGCGACGGTTATGGGTTAGGGGTATTACATAGTTTTAAATTACGTTTGGGTTCACGGTGATGTAATGGAGCTCGATAACCTACAAATTTCATCTATCATGTGAGTATGATGCCATCACCTGAGAAGTTAGGATCACTTTGCAATTCGAGGTCCAAGTTGGTGGTGATTATACCGTCTCGAGTTGAAGTGTAACTAAGGCTTCAAGTTTACAAAGGTTATGATGTCAATGGATGGAGCATAAATGGACCTGTAGTTAACGATGCTAATGTAACACCCTAGGAAAATCCCACATCAATAAAGCACGGGAGAGACTTGGGCTATATAAAAGGGTAGCAACACTTAAGTAGTAAGAGGCCTTTTAGGGGTGTATGAGCGCTCCCAAGAACAAAGCGGTGAGGACCATGTGTGCCAAAAGTGGACGATATCTTACTAGGTTGGGTGTTGGCTATGACATTCATTGGTATCAGAGCTACTCATCATGCCTCTTGAGTGATGGTGGGGCAAACTTCAGCGAGGACACTAAGTCCCTAAGGGGGGTGAATGTAATACCCTAGGGAAATATCAAATCGGCAAAACACGGGAGAGACCTAGACTATAAAAAAGGGTAGCAACACTTAAGTGGTAAGATGCCTTTTGGGGGTGTATGGGTGCGCCCAAAGACAAAGCTGTGAGGGTCATGTACACCCAAAGCAGACCATGTCTTATCCAATTGGGTGTTGGCTATAACAGCTAATGCAGGCATGACAATGAGTCTTTTCACCCGAAGTGCATGCTTCATAAAACTCAAACATAGGTGCGAGGAAGGAATACGCAAGAGGCTTTCCAGTATAATCATGTAATTAGTATTGTCCATCTTCACCGAAAGCGGTGTGACTTTTTTAGTATAACTTGTTACTTCCCAATGCTGTCACAGGTTATAATAATGGAGTCACCGCCTTCAGTGGTGGTGGATAAGACGCATTACTTGATTATACTGAAACGCCACTGTGTTTTTCTTCCCCTACTTATGTTTGAGTTTTATAAAGCATCCTCTTATGATAATAAACTCGTTATTGTGCCCTCATAACCACTGTAACCTACGACCCCGTTTATGCTCCATCTTTTGATAGCATAACCTCTATAAACTTGAAGTCGTAGTTACACTTCAACCCTAGACTGTATAATCACCATCAACTGAGACCTTGAGTTGCAACGCGATCCGGCTTCTTAGGTGATGACTCCATACTTACATGGTAGATGAAATTTATAGATCACTCAGCTCCGCGACACCATCATAAATTCAAATATTCCTTAAAACTATAACCATGTTTATCTCAAATACGAACAAAAATAAATCTATAAACTTTTAATTTCCAATCGCAAGAAAAAAATAAATTTTAAGCTGTGAAAACGTGTCCTACAGAGTGCATTTTCACTAATGTGGCAGTGAAAACTCACCATGTAGGATGCATATATTTTCTCTCTCATGAAAACGCGTCCTACGTGGTGGCATTTAGGAGAGAGAAGGAAAACAATGTAGATCAGTAATTTTTTTACAAAATCAGCTTAGTTTCTCAATTTTTTTCAGCATATTTGAATAAATTAATCGATTTGTATCTATATTATATTTAAATTTATGATTGAGTTAATAACACAAATTATTTTACATATTATATATTTATACACTTAAAAAAAATTTAACTTAAACTTTTTAGTTAATGGAAATAAGCAGAGTACGAAAATTTCTTTGAGTATAGATTAAAATAAATTTAAATAAAACCCATTTAAAATTAAAACATTTTTAACCGAGTCATTTTAAGCAAAGTATTCAATTTTGATTGTCCATGTTTAATATTTTGAAACACAATTCATAATGAAATGTTTAAAAAGTCACCTAATAATTAAATTTAAGAGTAATTATATAAGGATGATATTTTGAATAACTATTATATTTAGTGGTTTCACTGAATTCTTAAGAGAAAGGTGAGAATTGAAGTAATTACGTGAATAATTCCACCCAAATCTAATTACCCATGACTTTTCAAACAATCATATATAGTTTAACATAAAAATATATATAATATAAAAAAAAATTATGTGTATTTTATAAAATTATAACAAAAAAATTATATTATTTAAATCCTAAGAATTCTAAAAATATGACAAAAAATAATATTATAAAAAAATAATTTACATATTATAAAAGTATTATTTACTACATTCTTAGACTACATATTACATATGATGATTTGATTTTAATTACGATAATTTTTTATAGTAATTAATGTTGACACCATTTTTTTGACGGAAAACGGGGTCAACTTGGGTTTTGAAAAATGAAAACGAAAGTGGGAGTCGCCACCAATCTTTTTTGATGAGGTGTGATCGGGTCACCTCGAAGAGTGGCTGTTTTTAATAAACGATTTAATTTTTATTAAAATAACGATTTTGGTCTACGAAATTCAGAAAAAAGGGTTCGGGAGTCGGTTACGCACGAGGAAGGATTAGCACCCTCGACACGCCCAAAATTGGTACCTTAGTTGATTATTTAATGTATTTATGTCGAAAATTAAAAAACTCGAAAAGAATTTAAAAATACGATCCTTCTTTATATTTTGCGTTATTTTTTTAAAAAAAAATTACTTGGATAAATCAAAATGAAAAATTCCTTCTTATCTCGAATTAACAAGATGTCACATCCAGTAAGTTAGGACACGACACCTCGTATTTTTAAGAGTAAGCTTGCCTTTTATTTTTTATTTAAACCTCATTTATTTCAATTTTCAAAGGGTATTCGATTATTTAGGAACAACGCGAGGAAAATCGAAGCTCAGTAAGTTAGGGCACGATTTTCTCGAATTTTCTAAATACGAAATATTGCCTTTATTATTGAAAGTTTAAAAGGGTATTTGGCCATTTGGTCGAACGAGGAATCGAAACCCAGCACGTTAGGGCACGTTTTCTCGAACTTTTCAAACTCGAAATATTGCTTTTATGAAAGAATTATTTTCGTTGGGTAATTAATATAAATTCGTGGTAAAGTGGAATAGCGAAAAATGAGCAAACAAATATGAATTTCGATATCAATGAACATAACAGAATAAAAATAAATGCATAATAAGAATGATGAGATCAGAAATAGAGGAGTAAGACAAACAAGCAATGTAAGAGAATAATAAAAGATTAATAATAATTATAATAGTAAAAATAATAATAGTAATAATAGCTAAGTGGGAAATAGTAACAGTACATTAATAAGACGAATAATATAATAATAGTGATAGCACTAAAGAAAAGAAAAAAAATATATATTAATAATAGTAATAAATATAATAGTAATAAATAGAAAATAATAGTACATTAATAATAATAGTATATGTTAATATCAATAATGATATGTATAAAAAAGGAAATAATAATATGGTAAAAAAAATATGTTAATAAAAATAAAAATAGAAATAAAAATAATATTAATAATGATATTAATAATAGTAATAAAACAGAGAAAAGAAAAAATATATATATAGCGATGAAAAGTAATGATAATAATTATTATAATAGTAATGATATAAAATCAATGAGGTAATAAGCAAATGGGTATAAAAAGAAAATATAATCATAGTAATAATAGTTGTAGTAATAATAATAGTAAGAAAAATAGTGATAATATAACAATAATAGTAATATAACAAGAGAATAATAATCATAATAATAATAATAGTAATGGAGATAATAATAATAATAATGATACTAATAATAATATAAATAAAAATATAAACAACAAAAAAAGCAATAGCAATAATAATAATGGAATGAAGGTGATAATAATAATAGTAAATAATATGCAAGAAAATAAAATACAATTATAATACCATAATGTTAAATAATAAAAGAAAATATAAAAGAAAAGGACGAAAAGGGGCTAATTTGAACTCTAGACAGAAATTTGGGGCAAAAATAATAAAATAAAAAGAAATGGGACCGAAATGCTAATATACATAAGTGTCAAAGCCAAATTAAAAAGAAATGAAATAAATGAGGCATGATTGAATGTTTGCGCAAATGGGAAGGACCTAATGCACAATTCCCCCATTTTCAATTAAAAGGCACATATTAGGCCTGATAAATGGGTTAAAGTGCAGGCTTATTTTTTTAAAAAAAAACTTAAAACCCCCTTTTTTATTTTTTGTTTCCAGCCCTTTTTTTTTTAAGAAAATAGAAAGCTTTTTGCTTTCTCTCCTTCCCCTTTTCTCCCCCATTTCTCTCTTTTTGGCTAGGGCTTCATACCATCATCGCCACTGCCGTTAAGGCCACCATGGACGGTGGTTGAAGGCAAGTGAAAAGGAGGGTTTTTCACATTCGTTTAAAGAATTTGAAAACCGAGCCTCCTCAAAACCCCCCTCAAAAAAAATGATATATGAAAGAAAGACCCATTTTTCTCTCTTGAAATCGACTTCAGCGACGGAGAGGAGAATTTCGATGGCCGACCACGGGGCGTTCGGGTAAGGTTCTCCTCTTTTTGTTTTCTTTTTATTGATTTTTCTATTTAAAATAGATTTGTAATGAAAATAAAAAGATAAAAAATATAAATTGAACAAAAAGAAACCGAACAAGTAGAGACTAAAATCAACCTTTCTTGATTTTGTTTTCTTGATTTTTTACTGATGTGTGTAAAAAGCTTTTCTCCAAAAAAGGACCAAGAAATTTCAATGACCAGGTTCTGGCTTTTAAAGCCAAGTTACAAGACTTTTATTTTCTATTTTTTGTCTTTTTGCTCTTGTTTTTTCTGCTACTTGGCCTCTGTTGTTGCTGCTGTTTCTTGTTGTTTGTGTTTGCAGGGTATAGCCGGTGTTGGTGGTGAGAGTGTCAGACGGTATGGGCGTCGTGGGGGCGAGGGCGCGCATGCAATGCTGGGGGGCAGACGAGACTGATTGGCGCACATGGGCATAGGGCTGCTAGGGTTTCTATCATTTTTTGATTTGGGCTAGGGTTTATTTTTGTTGGCCCATTGGGTTTGTTTAGTTAGGGTAGGTTAGTTGGGTTTTGGGGGTGGGCCAAAATTGGCCTGTACAGCTGCCCCTCTTTGCTTGTTGTCGTGTAACGAGAAAAGAGCAAAGACTAAGAAGGCCAATTTTGCCCGGTCTCACTGAGTCTTGATTTTATGGTGCTTATCTTCTTCAAGTAACCTCATTTCAGTTCACTGCGTCTTCTTGCTTTGATCCACTTCACGACAACTTCAGATACGCCTTGTAGCTTCAATCTACTTTGTTACGACTTCATGGGGATGAGATTTGTGTTTTTAGTCTGCTTCACTACTGCTTAGGGGAATAAGATCTGTCATCTTCACTCTATTCCACTATTGAATGCAGGGAGATAGAGTTATCGGCTTCAATGTACTCCACTGTAGTCAGGGAGGTAAAATCCGCCATCGTCGATCTGCTTCGCTGCCAAATACAGGAAGGCAAGATCTGCAATCCTCAATCTATTCCACTGTCAAATACAGGGACAAGATCTGCTTTCTTCGATCTACTTCACCACCAGTATGGGAAGACAAGATCTGCTTTCTTCGATCTACTTCACCACTAGTATGGGAAGACAAGATCTGTATCTTGGATCCACTTCCTATCAATATAGGAAGATAGGACCTGCTATCTTCGATCTACTTCACGCCAATACATGAAGACAAGATCTGCTTTCTGCGATCTACTTCGCCACCAATATGGGAAGACAAGATCTGCATCGTCGATCCACTTCCTACCAATATAGGAAGACCAGACCTACTATCTTCGATCTACTTCACGCCAATACATGAAGACAAGATCTGCTTTCTGCGATCTACTTCGCCACCAAATAGGAAGACAAGATCTGCATCTTCGATCCACTTCCTACCAATATAGGAAGATAGGATCTGCTACCTTCGATCTATTTCACGCCAATACATGAAGATAAGATCTGCTTTCTGCGATCTACTTCGCCACCAATATGGGAAGACAAGATCTGCAATCTTCAATCTATTCCACTGCCAAATACAGGGAGATAGAGTTATCGGCTTCAATCTACTCCACTGTAGTCGCAGGGAGGTAAAATCTGCCATCTTCGATCTGCTTCGCTGCCAAATACAGGAAGGCAAGATCTGCAATCTTCAATCTATTCCACTGCCAGATACAGGGAGATAGAGTTATTGGCTTCAATGTACTCCACTGTTGTCAGGGAGGTAAAATCTGCCATCTTCGATCTGCTTCGCTGCCAAATACAGGAAAGCAAGATCTGATATCTTCAACCAGCTCTGCTACAAACGAGAGAGGCAAGGTTTGTCTTCGATCTGCTTCGCTGTCAGTGCAGGAAGGCAAGATCTGCTATCTTCAACCAGCTCTACTACAAACGAGAGTGGCAAGGTTTGTCTTCGATCTGCTTCGCTGTCAATGCAGGAAGGCAAGATCTGCTATCTTCAACCAGCTCTACTACAAACGAGAGTGGCAAGGTTTGTCTTCGATCTGCTTCGCTGTCAATGCAGGAAGGCAAGATCTGATAACTTCAACCAGCTCTGCTACGACCGAGAGAGGCAAGGTTTATCTTCAATTTTTACTGATCTGTTCTCCAGGGAACATGACCTGTATAATGAACCTAATTATGCCTAATGATTAGGATTGCATGATCAAAATGAATCAAATGCTCCTAACTAGACATGTGTGAATGGTATTTGAATGAATGCAAAATGTCATGAAAATAATTCCT
Source organism: Gossypium hirsutum (assembly GCF_007990345.1). Classification (NCBI taxonomy): domain Eukaryota; kingdom Viridiplantae; phylum Streptophyta; class Magnoliopsida; order Malvales; family Malvaceae; genus Gossypium; species Gossypium hirsutum. The sequence goes on from NC_053427.1 coordinate 85,041,023, forward strand.
TAATGCTTAGGTTATCATCGCTCAAAAGCTTATTAAGGCTTTATCACTAACGTGTCGCAACGCCTTCTTGACCAGCCGGCATTTCCAAAGAAACACGTAATCTGATTGCCCCCACTGTGAACATCGTAGTTCAATCCATTGTGACATAAAATTTGTACCATCAATCTCCTACTGTAACCCAAGGGTAGAAAGATATGGCTTTTTTCAATCTTCTCCTATCGTAATTCAAGGGTATAAGATTTAAATCCTTTTGGTCCCTTACATCGTTCCCAAGGTGTCGTACCAAAGACTCATGCGCAAACAAGGGCTCTCCTTCCCGAGGTAACCTCTTCCTATTGCCTGAAGATCATCACTTTCTTGTTTATTCAAGCTTTGTCACCAACATGGCATCTTGTCAATCAACGCATTTGACAACAAAAATCCAAAGAGAAAGTCTAAATTTAGACTATTCCTTCCCAAATTTCCAACCTTTAAATTTGGAGTGTTTTAAACAATTGTCCTGCTTCAGGCTCCTATATTATTTAGAAACTTTTCAGAGTAATATGCAAAACTTCCTTCGTGAAAATTTTATTAGTCCATTAATCATTATTCCAATGCAACATGCTTGCAAAAGATCATAACGATAGATAAAATAGAATTGATTTGAGAGCATAGCTCAAAATGGATAAACTATCAAGGATAGCAAGAATAAAAGGGGAATTAATTGGGAACACGTATCTTGAAAAAGAATGAAGTATTCCAAGAAAAAAAAAAGTATGAGGACAAGATGCCCCAGATATCGTAGCTTGAACTTCTCTGTACCAACTATTTGAAAGACCATTCTGTGTTTGACATGTGTTTAGGAGATCTACAAGACTTTGTCGATGCCCTAAGATGCTACCTACCCTTTCCTGTTGAATCAGGTATAGCAAGATCATTACATGCCCCGATTTGATCAAAATTTGAGCTGCTCTGATCGCCTCATGCCCCAATTTGATCCAAAATTTGAGTCGCCCTTTTTGGGTTTTCAACTCAAGCCCCTCTGGTCTCAAGGCGCCCTTTGTGGGTTTTCACCTTGGCCTCTCCTTTTTTCACTCATTTTTCTTTTCTTCTTTTCATTAATTTTCCTTTTTTTAAGTGAAGTATTTGTTCCTTGAATCAAAATTCTTAAGATTAGGCAAGTTCTTGCCATCTATCTTGGTCAATACCTACACTCTCCCAGATAAAGCCTTCCACATAAGGTCTTTCTGGCTTGGCATCCACTTTCTTCTGAAGTCCCCTTTGTATGGGAAGGATCTTATTTGATATCGGGTCCCCTTTGTGGAATTCTCTGGAGCAAACCTTGTTTTGGTAAACTCATACCATTTGCTTTTGGTACATTTGACCATGATAGATATTTTGAACATTCCTCTTCAACCAGGATTGGATCCAAAAACTCAAAGAGAAGGAAATCTTGACCTCAATAGGTGAAACCGCGATAAGCCCAAAAAGAGGGCGTTGCCCTGAAAGGGTTTTTTTGGCGATATGGTGTTAATCTTGAACAGACTGTAAACTTCTGATATTGTGCTCTTGTTCAAATTTAGTGCATTGTCAAATATGATCCTTTTCAACTTTTCAAGCTGACGTGATTTTTCAAAAAAATTGCTGTCGACTTCGTGACAGTGGCATATGAAACAGCTTCTTCCCGTGAAGATAAACTGATGATTGCCAGACCTTTTTTTGGCGAGATCGACCTAACAACCTTCATGCCCCATATGGACTCCATTGATTTTTCGTAAGGTGGAATCTGTTTTCACCTTGTTCTACCCTCCTCAATAAGTACGGAGATAGGCCACAATCTATGTCATCTTCGAAGTCATGAGATTCCTCTAAACACATGTCTCACTCAAAAGGAGATTCTGAGTCTGTAGCAGTGTCATTCATGTCGTTGATATTCAGGGACCTGTTGTTGGTGCAAAAGAATATACAAAGAATGTATGAATTTAAGAATAATTATTTGTACAGTATAATTATGAATGAATGAATGATTTTAAAAATAATTATTCATAAAGAATGAAAGAATATTAGCTCAAAAATGATCGCAAAGATGCATTTCATTAAAATAACGACGTTCAGACATGAGCCTATTTCACAAAAAAAATTCATATTGCTTCAGGCTAAAAGCAACAAGTTTGTTCTGAATATTACTCTAAGTAGGCTCTAAATACTACAGAGACTTCTTTTACAGTCTGATTTATTTAGAACACTTCCAAGTTTATGAGGGCAGACATCTAACAAAGTTCCCTCTTCAGTTGTGTCTTCATGCATGTCATTGATGTGAACACTTCCCAATATCTCTTCATACATCGCATTCACCTTATTGTCAATCATGATTGGGTAGCAGATTTTCTGCAGTAGATGAGTCACCCAACTTGACAATACCCATGTTGATGAGTTTTTCAACTAGTTTCTTGAAGGTGATGCAATTCTCTATTGAGTGCCCCGTAATTCCTACGTGGTAGTCACAGTGTGTGTTCGCATTATACCACTTTGGATATGGAGGTTGTGGGGGTTTTGAGTAGGAAGGGGAAACAACATGCGCATCGAATAAATTTTGATACAACTCTTCATACGACATTGGGATTGGTGTGAACTGAAGGTTCTCAGTACCTGGTTTCACTCCAGGTTCTTGTCTCAATGAGCCTTGTTGGTTAGCGACCATTTTTCTTGGCTGATTCACCGTAATTGGTTTTGAATAACCCTTGCTATATGTACTCGTGTTGTTCACCTCATTGTCTTTGTGCTTTGGGGTTGATCTCTTGATGCCTTCTTCCGCATCTATCTTCCCACTTCTTATTGCATTTTCAATCATTTCACCAGACATCACTACATCTGAGAAGCTCATGGTAGCACTTCCTAACATGTGGTTAATAAACGGTGCTTTCAGAGTGTTGATGAAAAGCATCGTGGTTTCTTTCTCTAAAAGAGGCGGCTGGACCTGTGTCGCGACCTCTCTCCATCTTTGGGCATATTTCCTAAAGCTCTCACTTTGCTTCTTTTCCATGTTCTGCAATGTTATTCTATCGGGTGTCATATCTGTCACATGACTGTATTGCTTCATAAAAGCTTGCGCCAAGTCTCTCCATGAACTAACTTTAGCACGACTCAGTTGGTTGTACCATTTGGCTGCAGATCCGATCAAACTGTCCTGGAAGCAGTGGATTAATAGCTGATCATTGTTGAGATATCCTGTCATTCTTCGACAGAACATAGTTACATGAGCTTCAGGACAACTAGTCCCATTATATTTTTCAAATTCTGGCATTTTGAACTTAGGTGGGAGTACTAAATCAGGGACCAAACTCAGATCCTTGGCGTCAACCCCGCGATGATAGTCGATGTTCTCCATGACTCTGAATTTTTCCTCTAGCCATCTACACCGATCCTCAAGTTGTTTTGGCAGATCCATTCTTGCCTTTTCTATTTCCGCCATATCATCGAGATTAGGGACCACCGGATTGGTGGGGTTGTCCCCGGGATTAGAACCCGAGCCTACTTGAAAGTGCACTGGTACCGAGGTACCAGCCAGATACTGAGGTCCAATGGTAACCGGTACCCTTTGTGGGTACACCTCTGGTTGTGCTTGGATGTTAGTTGGGGTGAAACTTGAAGGATAAACAGGGTCATTGTGATCCTCCCCAGCATCAACTACGGGGTCTTTTCCTTTGTTATTTCCTCCAGCCAATAACTGCTTTAATTGGTTCATCACAGTGTTCTGGGATTCTAACATGTCTTGCTGGATTTTTTCCAGTCGTTCATGCATCTGATCTTGCATCTCTCGTTGCAACTGTTCCAATCTTTCCATCCTTTGATCCATTGCTTTTGTTTGGTGACGAGTACCGTAGTGATATTTGATTAGAATTTTGTTGGTTTCCAGGGTAACTGTCATAATTTAATTTTATTAGGGTCATTTTATGAGATGTAATGCAAATGTATGAGATGAATGCAAAAAAGAGGCATTGATTCGAATTCAATTTCATTAGAAAACTCAACTAGAAAGCAAATTTCTTTACATAAAATAAATTACATATACGGCTTCGCCTTTATACCCAAAGCCTTAACCTTCCTAAGAAGCCAAGCTAAATCTCGACCTCGGCTTGATTCTGACTCATATTTTAAACTCAATACATCGGTCTGAACTGCTAATGTTTGCGGATGATCAGCCACTTCCCGCACTTGAGTCACAGCTTCGCCCATAACGTAATCTCTATCTCTAATCTGCCTTTGAGAATGATGGAATTGCTCTTGCCATTGATCATTACTCCTCTCAAGAAGCTCCATTCGTAGCTCAGAATTGTGTAATGCATCCTCAAACTCCTCTACCTTTCCTTTCAGTTCTTCGATCTTATTTAAGCTTACTCTTAATTCGATCATGGAGTTGCGACTACGGTACGAGTGAAGTGACTTTTCTAGTTCTGCCACCTTGGCCTTTAATCCTGCCTTCTCATTTCGGTACTCTAACAAACTCCTTTCCAAAGCGTTTTCTCGAGCTCGAGCATCTTGAAATTTCTTTTCCCACTGATCGGCCCTATTCTTTTCCTCATTGATCTCTTGTCGCCACTGCTCTGACGTTTTGCCCAGACCGACAGTTCTCATCGACAATCGCAGCTTCTTGTAATCTGTCTTTAGACTATCCAAATCCTCTTCAGCTTTGTTCTTTCCCTTCCTTAATTTCTCGGCTTCTAGCTTGTGGATATCGATGTCTAATCCCAAATGCACTCTTTCTTCTTCTAACTGTTCTATCCTCTTTCCCAACTCAGAATTTCTTTTCTCAAAGTCTCGTTTGATGATCTCTAATTCTGACGGAACTACTTGTAGATGCTCCTCTATAGACTGAACGCAATCTTCCCTCGGCTTAGGGATGTTGTCATTGACTCTTTTACTCCACCACCCATAATATTCTGAAGTTGTCATCGCTCCTACGGTGAATCTTTTCATTCGGTGAACCTGTTTCCAAGCGTTAGATATTTCTCGAGTTTTTCTCTTGTAGTTTTCATCCTTATAAGAAAACTCACATTGAGCCAGCCCTTGTGTTGCTGGTATGAACTGTCTCGATCTATATTGTCTTAATACGAGTAAAGGGGCATAACCGACAGCTCCCCAAATTTCGAGTAAAGGGACCCAGTTGAAATCCCCACATCGATACAGGATCTCGTCGGGTACCATCCAAGGAGCTTTCCATTCAACGTCATCCTCCTGAAGATTTTGGAGAATCGTCATCCACTTCTCTTCCGTGATGTCGTCTCGTCTTGGTGTATCAACTTGTTCCTTCAATGGGGAATAGTCTTCTGAGAAGACTCGATAGGAGACATTTTCCACCTTCCAAAAGTGACTATGGAACCACACCAATAGTAGCTGTGCGCATCCGATGAACCTTCCCTCCCCTGCTCTTCGACATGCGCTTAGAGATCTGAAGGTTTCTGCTAAGATTGCCGGGATGGGCGTGACTCCTTTACTAAGCCGATCGAACAAATCAGAGACGGCCTCATCTACGTGCCCTAAAGCTCTAGGGAAAATTACCAATCCATAGATACCTAGAGCGAAGACATCCACTCTTTTCTTCACATCAGGGTGTGCTAATACTAAATCTCGCAAGCTTTTCCAAGGAACGCATTTACTGTCTCCTTTCTGTTGGATTCGGGCAGCGACCCACTGTTCGCTCATCCCTGTAATGCTCATCAATTTTTTTAATAATGTCGGGACACTAGTAGCTCTAGAATAGGCCTTGTCAATTTGAATCTTTGGACACCGAAGCAAGGTCGTATATTCTTCCACGGTGGGCACCAAGTCCACTTTTCCAAAAGTGAAACAACTGTAAGCAGGATTCCAAAACTGGGCTAGGGCTCGGAATAAATGCTTGTCCACTTTGACACCAAGTAAGTAAGGCAAGTCCCCGTAGTCACGGTAAAACATCTGCTTAGTCCCGTCGTCCCATTGATCCCATATTTCCTTCATTTCTCGAAGATCATTTTGGATTACGCTGATACGAGTGAAGTCCCATAACTCTGATACGTACCCTTCTGCAAGACTATCGCCTTTCTCTCTCCACATCGTCTCAGTCCATAATCGTACAGCTGCATTGTCTTCTACTTTATCAAGAAACCTCTTTTCCATGATAAGCTTTCTATCTATACTGAACGTGAATCGACACCTCTTTTGAAATGAAAATGCCATGCAATCACAAACAAAGCAAATTAGATCTAGGATTTAAAGTAAACAATAACAAATAAAGCATCTATTCGGTAAGCACTAGGGTCTGGAATAACTCTATCTCGGTGGGTTCTTATGGTTCGCTATGTGTGGTTTGGTTCTAAAGTAAGGGTACCTGAACCAGCAGATTCCTCGATCTTCACCCATTATAGGCTCATATGGACCGAGTTCAGTTCAGGGGAATACATTTCCCTATGGCCATGCGGAGATGAAAATCTCACGAAGACATAGGTACGGATGTATCCCGGAAGCGATTCACTATCCCATGCGGAGGTGAAAACCTCACGAAGGCGTAGTTTCTCACTCCCACTTAAAAGGGTATGACCAGCGGTCATGCAATGCAATGTGCGGAGGTATAAAATAAAATCCCACTTAAAAGGGTATGACCAGCGGTCATGCAATGCAATGTGCGGAGGTATAAAATAAAATACAGAACACGATAAAAAATATAACTCAAAACAAAAGAGATGCAATGAGAGGATCGTAAATTTAAATCGAATTTTCAACTTTCTACAAAAAGACAAGAAATAATCAACACGTGGCTTGACTCTCTTATTGTCCCCAGTGGAGTCGCCAAGCTGTTGACACCATTTTTTTGACGGAAAACGGGGTCAACTTGGGTTTTGAAAAATGAAAACGAAAGTGGGAGTCGCCACCAATCTTTTTGATGAGGTGTGATCGGGTCACCTCGAAGAGTGGCTGTTTTTAATAAACGATTTAATTTTTATTAAAATAACGATTTTGGTCTACGAAATTCAGAAAAAAGGGTTCGGGAGTCGATTACGCACGAGGAAGGATTAGCACCCTCGACACGCCCAAAATTGGTACCTTAGTTGATTATTTAATGTATTTATGTCGAAAATTAAAAAACTCGAAAAGAATTTAAAAATACGACCCTTCTTTATATTTTGCGTTATTTTTTTAAAAAAAAATTACTTGGATAAATCAAAATGAAAAATTCCTTCTTATCTCGAATTAACAAGATGTCACATCCAATAAGTTAGGACACGACACCTCGTATTTTTAAGAGTAAGCTTGCCTTTTATTTTTTATTTAAACCTCATTTATTTCAATTTTCAAAGGGTATTCGATTATTTAGGAACAACGCGAGGAAAATCGAAGCTCAGTAAGTTAGGGCACGATTTTCTCGAATTTTCTAAATACGAAATATTGCCTTTATTATTGAAAGTTTAAAAGGGTATTTGGCCATTTGGTCGAACGAGGAATCGAAACCCAGCACGTTAGGGCACGTTTTCTCGAACTTTTCAAACTCGAAATATTGCTTTTATGAAAGAATTATTTTCGTTGGGTAATTAATATAAATTCGTGGTAAAGTGGAATAGCGAAAAATGAGCAAACAAATATGAATTTCGATATCAATGAACATAACAGAATAAAAATAAATGCATAATAAGAATGATGAGATCAGAAATAGAGGAGTAAGACAAACAAGCAATGTAAGAGAATAATAAAAGATTAATAATAATTATAATAGTAAAAATAATAATAGTAATAATAGCTAAGTGGGAAATAGTAACAGTACATTAATAAGACGAATAATATAATAATAGTGATAGCACTAAAGAAAAGAAAAAAAATATATATTAATAATAGTAATAAATATAATAGTAATAAATAGAAAATAATAGTACATTAATAATAATAGTATATGTTAATATCAATAATGATATGTATAAAAAAGGAAATAATAATATGGTAAAAAAATATGTTAATAAAAATAAAAATAGAAATAAAAATAATATTAATAATGATATTAATAATAGTAATAAAACAGAGAAAAGAAAAAATATATATATAGCGATGAAAAGTAATGATAATAATTATTATAATAGTAATGATATAAAATCAATGAGGTAATAAGCAAATGGGTATAAAAAGAAAATATAATCATAGTAATAATAGTTGTAGTAATAATAATAGTAAGAAAAATAGTGATAATATAACAATAATAGTAATATAACAAGAGAATAATAATCATAATAATAATAATAGTAATGGAGATAATAATAATAATAATGATACTAATAATAATATAAATAAAAATATAAACAACAAAAAAAGCAATAGCAATAATAATAATGGAATGAAGGTGATAATAATAACAGTAAATAATATGCAAGAAAATAAAATACAATTATAATACCATAATGTTAAATAATAAAAGAAAATATAAAAGAAAAGGACGAAAAGGGGCTAATTTGAACTCTAGACAGAAATTTGGGGCGAAAATAATAAAATAAAAAGAAATGGGACCGAAATGCTAATATACATAAGTGTCAAAGCCAAATTAAAAAGAAATGAAATAAATGAGGCATGATTGAATGTTTGCGCAAATGGGAAGGACCTAATGCACAATTCCCCCATTTTCAATTAAAAGGCACATATTAGGCCTGATAAATGGGTTAAAGTGCAGGCTTATTTTTTTTAAAAAAAAACTTAAAACCCCCTTTTTTATTTTTTGTTTCCAGCCCTTTTTTTTTAAGAAAATAGAAAGCTTTTTGCTTTCTCTCCTTCCCCTTTTCTCCCCCATTTCTCTCTTTTTGGCTAGGGCTTCATACCATCATCGCCACTGCCGTTAAGGCCACCATGGACGGTGGTTGAAGGCAAGTGAAAAGGAGGGTTTTTCACCTCCGTTTAAAGAATTTGAAAACCGAGCCTCCTCAAAACCCCCCTCAAAAAAAATGATATATGAAAGAAAGACCCATTTTTCTCTCTTGAAATCGACTTCAGCGACGGAGAGGAGAATTTCGATGGCCGACCACGGGGCGTTCGGGTAAGGTTCTCCTCTTTTTGTTTTCTTTTTATTGATTTTTCTATTTAAAATAGATTTGTAATGAAAATAAAAAGATAAAAAATATAAATTGAACAAAAAGAAACCGAACAAGTAGAGACTAAAATCAACCTTTCTTGATTTTGTTTTCTTGATTTTTTACTGATGTGTGTAAAAAGCTTTTCTCCAAAAAAGGGACCAAGAAATTTCAATGACCAGGTTCTGGCTTTTAAAGCCAAGTTACAAGACTTTTATTTTCTATTTTTTGTCTTTTTGCTCTTGTTTTTTCTGCTACTTGGCCTCTGTTGTTGCTGCTGTTTCTTGTTGTTTGTGTTTGCAGGGTATAGCCGGTGTTGGTGGTGGGAGTGTCAGACGGTATGGGCGTCGTGGGGGCGAGGGCGCGCATGCAATGCTGGGGGGCAGACGAGACTGAGCGGCGCACATGGGCATAGGGCTGCTAGGGTTTCTGTCATTTTTTGATTTGGGCTAGGGTTTATTTTTGTTGGCCCGTTGGGTTTGTTTAGTTAGGGTAGGTTAGTTGGGTTTTGGGGTGGGCCAAAATTGGCCTGTACAATTAATATTTTTTAAAATATAAATTATATAACTATATAATTATAACTTATACTACTAAATATAAAATAAAGAATTATAGCATAATTACAAGCTATTAATCAAACACATCGTAATAATTACACTTCCATGTAACCGTCACTGAAATTTTTAATGCCAAATGCAGACATATTGACATTTGTAATTTTATCCCGACCTGCCCAAGTATAATTCAATATTTGACTCGATAACTTTCTATTAAATGGCATATTAATCTATCACAAATATTAGTGTAATTTAATGTATATGTGCCATTTGTCAACTTAAGAAGTTCTTTCGATTTGAAAGTTACCAGAAATGCAAAAAAATGCTTCTTCTTCTTCTTCTTTTTTTTTAATAAAATGGATACAAACGCAATTAGTCTAGGTACTGAAAGGAATATCCTCAACCAATTTTAAATCAGATTTTGTCTCCCGAACCAACTTGATAAGATTATCCATAATTATATTCTCTTCCTAGAACCGTTTAATCGTCGACAGGGTTTATCGTATTCTCCTAATTAACGTAGAATTAGAGAAATTAGCCGAATCAATTAAATTTTAACTTAAAATTTTACTAATAATCTAACTTAAGATTATATGCTTTTTTTTTTCAAATTTTGTATTAATTAACTTAAGATTTTACTAATAATCTAAGTATGAAATTGATACATAAAAAGTTTAAAATTAATTTTTTTATAGAAATTACCTAGAACTACCCATAGTCCCTCTCCATCCTTTCAATAGGAGGATAAATGTGCTTTAACATGCTCGAATCTATATTCCCCTGCATAGACAACGATACTAATATCAACCGAGTTAAGACTCAATCGATAAATTAAAAAATCTAAAAACGTATGAATTAAAAAAAAACCAACAAAAAATATTTTCAGCATCATATCATCACAAAAAAATGGTGTACCCCAACTTTTTGGGAAAAATGTTTATATCACTTTTTTTTATGCAAATTGATTAAAATTACTTATAGTATCTCTTCAATCTTTCAATAAGAGGATAAATATATTTTTTTCATGTTCGAACTCATATCTTCTTATATAAACAACAATATTGATATAATCGAGTTAACACTCACAATTTATAATAATAAAAAGTTGAGGTAATATGTAACCAACACGGCCAATTATCACGATTTCAACTCTTCACTAACCAATGTTTACGAAAATGTATGGAAACCTTACTTTCGATAATATATATATAATTTAGTATAATATTGACACTTAGTAATATCTTACTTCAATATTTTACTAAGACAATATATATTATATTATAATTTGGTAACAATCAATTGAGAGTTTATTGATTCAATTTACGTTTAATAATTTGAAAACTAGAAATATTTTAATGATTTGTTATAAAGGTTAATTATATATGTTTGACCGATTGAGTTTTAATTCAGTTGGTATTAATATTATTGTCAATGCATAAGGACATGAATTCGAGTATGTTGAAGCACGTTTATCCTTTTATTTAAGGATTGAGATAAGTTATGAATAGTTTCTAAGTATTATATCAACTTAAAAACTTTTAGAGACTTTTACAATTGAATTAGATTATCGATAAATAATACAAATTAACATTTTAAATATTTGGTTTTGACTTTCAATGTTTAATATTTTGAGACTACTTCATATTAACAAACCATTTAGTTGTTTTGACTGAATTTTAAAGATTTAATATTTTTTAGCCGGCAATGAAAATTGTAATACGAGAGACTAAGTCACATTGGCTATCTAATCTATCTCAATCTGCTCAAATATGGTTCAATATTTGATAGGATAACTTGCTATTAAATAGTATATTTAATTGGATAGCTGAGTAAGAATCAATCACAAGTATTAATATAACATAATGTATACGTGCCACTTGTTCCTTTGGAATTGAATGTTATTAAAATTGTTATTTTTATTTTTACTGATTTCGAGCTGTTGTGTATGTCACGTATTTAAGCCAAATTTGAAAGATATTCTATTTATTTGTTTCATTCAAATTTTGATTAGTCTAGATTATTTTATTATTATTTGATCTATGAATTTAGTTTATAAATAGATTCTTTTGCAATTTTAAAAAATACATCAATTAAAACTCATAACACTTTTGGAGAATTTTGTGTTTACGTTTTGAGAGTTCTTTGCTTTCGGGTTTGGAATTTAGTTTTTATCTCTATCTTTTATACTCTTCGTTCTTTTGCTATTATAGTAAAATTATCTTTGCCCGTGGGAAGAGTTTTTCACGTTAATTTTGTGTGTTTATTTTTTCGTCAAACAATTAAAAATTTAAATATCATTTAAATATTACATTATTCATAATTCAAGAATAAAGATAAAATAAAATATTTGCATAAAAATCTAAGTTTAGATGTAATATTGCACCAAATGATTTTAACTTTGCTAAAATTAGTTGTTGGACTTCAAAAAGATTTCAATGTATATATACTAATATCTTTATTAAAATTAGGTTTAACTTACGATGTTTAAAATATATTCGTTTTTTTTTTGGTACTCCAAAATTTTTTATCTAATTTAGTATTTAAAATATATTCATTTCCGGTACCTAAAATATCATTGAGTTATATATTTTAATCTAATTTTTTAATATGGTTTAAAAAAAGTGGGCAATAACCTTATTTCATCATTCTCTTATTTTCAGTTTTTTTTTTCCTTTCTAACCTTTATTTTTTTAAAAAAGAGAATACTATTTTTCTAAATCTATAAATTAATCTTGAAACCTTAACCCACCAAATTTATTTTTTTTATTGCCGGGTTGCCTTCGTCGAGAGCTTATCTTCTATCATTTAAATCAACCAAACAATACCCAAAAAACTCAATCTTGCTTTGTCTAAAATTTTGATCGATGCTTTTTTTTATTAACTTTTTAAATAGAGATGATAGTTATGATATGAATATAGCTATGGTAACGGAGAGGAAGATTTTAGCCATATTGATTGTGTTAAGAAAAAAGATGAAAGAGTTGATAAGATGAAGGAGTGGGGAAGAAGAAGAAGTTGGAGAGAGAAAGAGAGAACGTGGCAAGAAAAAGAATCATAATTCTTTATTAATTTAATTTAATTTAATAAATGTAATTTTAAGTAAAAAGGAATTTAAGTAATATTTTTTATGAAAATATAGAAGTCATTATGTTACCTTCTCTAATTAGTTGAATTTTTTTTTAAAAGTTTGTTAGGCATTTATCATAATTGACTTGAAAATCAGATAAAATTCGGGTCGTCCACCCGTTACTTAGATAGGGCTCACTAGTCAAATATGTGCAAGCCTTACGGAATGAAGCTCGCAAAAGGTGTTCACAAGGGAAACTTGTAGATCCAGCTCGCACAGGATAGAGGGGTTTGCAAGGGGAGCTCGCGGGTCTCGACTTGTAGGAGCCCAAGGAGTGTCCAGCAGGCTGCCCAAAGTAGTAAACGTGCTTAAAAGCGTAAAAATTCTATGAATAGTAGCTATATATATAAAGATTATCCCCTCTAATGAGACACCTCTAATGAGACACAACGGAAAAATTACTCATCAAAGTCAATTACGTTTTTAGACTAAAATTACAAGAAAAAGATACTTAAGTATTAAATTGGGAAAAAAAATTAAAGTATCAAAGTAGTAAAACGAATATACTTTAAGGTTAATTTGTAAATTAAGCTTTAAAATTAAAAAGCTTTCAATGTATCTTTACTAATATTTTGATTAAAATTGAACGTTTTGTTGAAGTAAAATTATTTTGTCTAAATAATTTAAAATTATATAAAATATAAAAAATAATTATATATTTTTAAAATTGTAATGAATTTAAAAAAAAAAACACACACACACAAACTTTTATCAACAGAGAAGCTAATGGAAATTTTTAGAATTTTAGACACAATTTATCACAAGAAACATGATCATTCATCAATAAATTAATAAATAAAATTGATTTTGTAAAAGAAGAGTTTTTTTATTGTGAAGTCTTCTTCGTTGACACCACTAAGGGCTAGTTTAGCAATGCTTTTGAAAAGTGCTGTAAAAAAATACTTTTGAGAAGTGCTTTTGAAAAGTTTGGTTTAAAATTTGAGTGTTTAGCATTGCTGTCAAAAAGTGCTTTTGAGAAATAAAATGTCCATTTTAGACATGTTATTATCCAGTAACAAATATGCATTTAAATAATATTTAAATTAGTTAATATTATTATATTTTAGTAAGAATATAAAAAAAATTATTATAACTTCTTGTTAATATTTTAATATATAAAATATAAATTTTAAATATTTTTAAGCAATAAATATGAATTATTTATAAAATTTAATTAGAATTTATAAACTATATTTTAAATATTTAAATATAACTATTAAATATTTGTAATTAGTATTTTAAAAAATATATTTTTTATTTTTAATTAATGATTTTAACATATTTGTAATTAAGTACCAAGAAAAAAAGAGAAAGTACTATATTATTGGAGGGGTGAAAATGTAATTAAGCACTAAAAGTGCTTTTGGGAGAGGAAAAGCTAAAAATTTTAGCTTCTTCTTTCCAGAAGTGCTTTTCAAAAGCTAAAAATTTCAGCCAAAAACAGCTTGTTCTGCACAGCTTTTCTTTCAGAAGTGTTTTTAGAGTCAGAAGTGCTTTTGAAAAGCAATGCAGAACTGGCTCTAGGAGAATCCAATAGGTTGCATTTTGGGTCCAATGTATGGCAAGAATGTCAAACTTTATTGTAAAGGAATTATTTATTCAATACCTGGAAATAAATTATCTTGCATGTAGCACCCCAAACCCGGCCCAGAAGTTATGACCGGATCCGACATGCCACATCGAAGCATTCAAAACATTTTATATTGTTGATCCAGAAAAAAAAACTTACTTAGTGTTTTAAAAGATAATTTCATTATAGGTTAAAGTGAATGGAAGCTGTGCACCAGGTAGGAAACCGAAAAAGAGGTGGTGAGTCCATCGGACTGCTTAAGCACCAAGCTCCCTTCGGATCCAATCCTAAACATGCATACCGCCATTGCCACACCTTAACGTCATGGATATTTCTAGGAAACCGATTTTGATTAAGTCATTTTTAAGAAAAGTGATTAATTTTGGAAAATACTTTCATTGCGGAAGCTTTGCTTTTTGTCGTATTATTTTGAAATAAATTGTTGTTTTTGAAAACGCGCCCTAAAGCTATCCAATTTCAACAGTTAAAATAAGTAATACCTATCTTAGTAATACATATTAAAACCATCAAAAATAATTAAGCGGCCTTATTACATTTAAAAACCCAAACCTCAACGTAAATAATAGGATGTCCAGTTCACCAAAAGAAAACCAAACTTTCAGAACGGGTGGCCACTCCGAATTCCCTCACAGCTCCAAGCCCACTATGGTTGGGGATTTCCTGCGTGGATGAAAATAAAAGGGGTGAGTTTGGGGAAACTCAGTGTGTAAGGAAAACCTATTCAAAGCCCAAGTCAGCTCAAGCCCATTGGGCCTAAGCCCATTCAGGTAACAGTGGTACTGGGCCAGAGCCCTTTTTAGATTACAATAAACTGGGCCTTAGCCCCTTATTCAGATAACAGTATGGCCCATAGGCCCATTTCAAAATACATGCAACATCAGTAAACATATGCAAGCCCATTTGGGGAGACTACTCAACCCACCAACCACTACACTCCACCCGTACCAACCATACACTCCATGTGGGGAATAGCTCAACCCACCTAGCCCAACACTCCACAGTTGCAGCCTTGCTGCTCAGTTAACAATAAATTGAGGCAAAGCCTCCAGTACGTGGACAAGCCACTTTCAGTACTTCCTCCGTCAATATCCCAGTCCCATGCATCAGATAATAACAACATGGCATGCAGTAAATAACAACAGTCAAACATGCATTTAGGTCAATTTAACCCTAGGGGTATTTTGGTAATTTATCTACTAGGGGTAAAACTGTAAATTTTTCACTTTTAAAGGTATTTCAGTAATTTATCTATTTTAGGGTTTTTCATGCATATTCCTACTTTTCACGTACTAACAGAATCACGTACCAAGGGTTCTTACCAAATTGGGCCCGTTGGCCCATCATTCCAATTTTGGCCCATTAAGCCCAAAAATATCGAGGGCACAGAAATCATGCACTTTGCAGTCCAAACATTGCAGCTTACCAAAAACATTAATCGATTTACCTCACGAGCATTCGCACACTCGAAAATGTACAAAATACCGATTTTCAGCATTTCGACTTTTCGACTTTTGCCGATCTAGACTAAGAAAGAGGGTGTTAGTTACACACCTGTTTGCGACGATATGCTGACGAGATCCACACACGAACCGCCTACAATTGGATTACTAACACGTTAATCTAACTATTCAAATACGAACTACGTATTAACCCCTTACAATATTCAGCCAACCACACCTACAGATCAGAGTAAGCTTATAAAAAATCAATAAGCAACTCATTAACAAATTTTTGTCAGTGTTTACCACATAATCATAATTTCACTGCAAGCTGTCTTCCTGAGCAACAGTCACTAAATCATTTATAACTGGAGCTACGAAACTCCAAATCAAGTGCCGTTAATTTTCCCTGAAAATAGACTCATATATATTCTATCCATAAAATTTTAAGAATTTTTTTGTTTATCCAATAAATACCAGATTTTTCTCAAAGTTTCCCATGTTTCACTATTTGACTAATCTGACAACTCTTCATTACGAATCAAATTTCTCATTGTACAGAATTCAAAATATGTTATTGTTTATTCCATTTGAAACTAGACTCATTAAGCTTTAATTACATAATTTATGCAACTTCTAACTCATCTCCCACAATTTATGGTGATTTTCCAAAATCACGTTACTGCTGCTGTCCCAAGCAGATTTATGACCAAATCACTCTTTCACACCTAACTTGCATGCTTGTTATTTAAACATGTATATCACCAATCAATCATCACATATCTATGATTTTACTTAAGTATAATCTCCATTTCATCATTTTAAAGCACAACATGTTATCCAATTTTTCCCCTTAGCATCTAAGGCACATGCATGCTCATTTGTTTGGCTCAACTTCACCTATCTTCCATTTTTCATCAAAAGAACATGAAACAACAACCATTTCCTACATTTTAATTCATGAATAAATGCTCACAACACAACTAAAAACCAAAATATGCTTCAAGAGTTAAGGTAGAATCAAGAAGAACTCATGAACATCAAGATAGAAGCAAACTACCATGAACTTACCTTCAATTTTCTTCCCCAAGTGACCGAACATTCAAGAGCTTTCTCCTCTCCTTTCTCTTCTCTAACTTTAGGCTATGATGAACAAAGATGGAAAAAACTTTGTTCTTTGCACCTCTTTTTCTTTTAATAAAATTTCATATTTCATCCATTTAATTCTTTAATACAAAAGACATGAAATGCCATCATGGAACATTTACCTAAACCATTATCATGGAACATTTACCTAAACCATTATCATGGAACATTTACCTAACCCATTATTATGAAATATTTACCTAATCCATTATCATGGAACATTTACCTAACCCATTATCAATTTGTATCAATTTGTACCATAAATTATGGATATCAAGTGCTCATATTGTCTACAACAACATGATGGCTAGCCACTTCATGTAAAATGGGAGGTTTGTCATGCAAATCCTCCTATTTTGCACTCCTGTTTATTTGGCCACTTCAATTTAGCCTATAGCATTTTTAAACATTTTCACATAGGTCCTATTTCGTAATTTCACTCCCTTTTTCTTATGGAACAAAATTTAACTAAAATTACCGGGTTCTATCTTAAGCTTGGGCCTTCTAGAGGCCCACTAACATAATTAAACCTATGCCAACATTCACAGGATTCCCGAAAATTGGGGCGTTACAGCTCTACCCTCCTTAAAGAAATTTCGTCCTCGAAATTTACCTAATCCAAACAGATGAGGGTATTGCTGTTGCATCGTCTCTTCTGGCTCCCAAACTCAGAAGTTTCCCCTTCCTTAACTTGTTGAAAACGAGCGACCAAAGACTCATCGTTCAACTGTTTTCCCTTAATCTGATCCACCCAGGTTGGCCTCACTTGCAACTCAGCCAACAGACTTCCATCATCATACAGACTCAGACGAGCAAACATTGCTCTCAGATCAGATACAGCTCTACGACTTAGAGCATCGGCTACCACATTAGCCTTGCTTGGGTGATACTCGATCGAACAGTCATAATCCTTAAGCAACTCAATCCATCTCCTTTGCCTAAGGTTCAGCTCCTTCTGAGTCAAAAAATACTTAAGACTCTTATGGTCAGTGTATATAATACACCTTTCTCCGTACAAGTAATGTCTCTAAATCTTAAGTGCAAATATCACTGCTGCCAACTCTAAATCATGAGTCAAATAGTTTCCCTCATGAGTCTTAAGCTATCGTGATGCATATGCAACCACCTTACCCACTTGCATTAACACGCAGCCCAAACCCACGTGTGATGCGTCACTGTACACAGTAAAATCATTCCCAGACTCCGGCTGAATTAACACAACTGCTTCAGTCAGAACTTTCTTTAACTTCTCAAAAGCTTCCTACTGTTTCTTAGTCCATTCAAACGGTACTCCTTTCCTTATGTGTTTTGTCAGAGGTGCTGCCATCACAGAAAAACCTTCCACAAACCTTCTGTAGTATCCTGCCAGTCCTAGAAAACTCCGTATTTCTGACACTGACCTAGGCGGCTTCCACTCCAAAATCGCTTCAATTTTCCGAGGGTCCACCTTAATCCCCTCAGCAGAGACCACATGTCCTAAGAAGGTTACCTCCCTCAACCAAAATTCACACTTGCTGAACTTCGCAAAGAGTTCTTTCTCCCTTAATACTTACAGCACTATACGGAGATGCTCATCATGTTTCGTTTCAGTTTCAGAATATACTAGGATATCGTCAATAAAGACGACTACGAACTGATCCAAAAATGGTTGGAACACACGATTTATCAGATCCATAAATGCTGCAGGAGCGTTCGTTAGTCCAAATGGCATAACCAGAAACTCGTAATGACCATACCGAGTCCTGAATGTCGTCTTTTGGATATCTACCTCCTTGACCCTTAACTGATGATATCCAGATCGAAGGTCGATCTTGGAAAATACAGAAGCTCCTCTAAGCTGGTCGAATAGATCGTCAATCCTTGGCAGTGGATACTTATTCTTAATCGTCAGTTTGTTCAACTGGTGATAATCAATGCACATCTGTATCGTACCATCCTTCTTTTTCACGAATAGCACCGGTGCTCCCCATGAAGACACGCTTGGCCTAATGAAGTCCCTATCCAACAACTCTTGAATTTGAGCCTTTAACTCCACTAACTCCTTCGGTGCCATCCTATACAGTGCAATGGACACGAGCGTCATTCCAGGCAACAAGTCTATTCCAAACTCAACTTCTCGATTCGGAGGCAATCCTGGAAGCTCCTCCGGAAAAAAAAATCTTGGAACTCCTTTACGGTCCTAACCTTATCCACTGTCAGTCCCTCCTCTTCTGACTGACTTATAAATGCCAAATAGGGCTCACAACCTTTCCAAATCCACTTTTCGGCTCTTAAAGCCGACACCACATTGGACAAATAATCCCTTCGTTCACCTATCACCATAACCTCCTCATCCTTTGTGGTCCTTAACACCATTCGTTTAGCAGCACAATCCAGGGTCGCCTTATGCTTAACAAGTCAGTCCATTCCTAAAATGAGTTCAAACTCTCCGAACGGTAACTCTATCAGATCTCCAGGGAAAATCCTACCTTGATTTTCTAAGGGTACATCCCTATACAGTTTGTCTACCCTAACTGAGTGACCCAAAGGACTTAGTACAAATACCCCACTCACAATCTCCTCAGAGTAGTCCAAGTTATCCATAATCCGTTTTGTGGCCTCCAACCAATATTCCGCCACATTCGGGGCTATACCAGACGCACCCCTAAAGATCTCTGCTCCGTTGGCCCGGAGTCGTTCAGAAATCGATCCTCGAATTTCATTGCCCGAACTTGTCCCGGTAACCCTTTCCAGAACACGAATCATTGCCTGTGACAGGGCATCATCCTCGGCACTGCGGTAATGAAACTCTACCTCTGTTGCCGGTGGTACCGGTGCATCCACCGCCGGCATATGTCTCGAAGACGAAGATCTCGCTCGAGCACTTCCTCGGCTCCATCCACGGCCTCTTGTACTCATATCGTATTATCTTGATTACGAATTTTTATGCATCAATTAATATTCCAGTGTTTATTACAGATGTTTATGAATCAGACAGTAGTTCAGAGTTTGTTTTCACAGAATCGAAGTCTAGCTACAGTTTCAGTCTCTTATCAGATTTTCCTATGGTTTCAGTATCATCCTATCTAGAGTATCCTAGCAGGATTTCAGTACAGACAGATAAGTCAGAAAAATATTCAGAAGAGTTCAGAGTAATACTTACAGGCTTGGGCCGGAGATTCGGAATGCCACCTTCAAAAGATCTAAATTTTGAAAATCGCGTTTTTCGCAATCTTTATAATTTTTTTCGTTTTCAAAAATCTTTGTTTTTGTAAACCCATTCCATAGCCGAGTTGTTGCAACCTAGGCTCTGATACCACTAAATGTAGCACCCCAAACCCGACCCAAAAGTTATGGCCGGATTCGACATGCCACATCGAAGCGTTCAAAACATTTTATATTGTTGATCCAGAAAAAAAACTTACTTAGTGTTTTAAAAGATAATTTCATTATAGGTTAAAGTGAATGGAAGCTGTGCACTAGGTAGGAAACTGAAAAAGAGGTGGTGAGTCCATCGGACTGCTTAAGTACCAAGCTCCCTTCGGATCCAATCCTAAACATGCATACCGCCATTGCCACACCTTAACGTCATGGATATTTCTAGGAAACCGATTTTGATTAAGTCATTTTTAAGAAAAGTGATTAATTTTGGAAAATACTTTCATTGCGGAAGCTTTGCTTTTTGTCGTATTATTTTGAAATAAATTGTTGTTTTTGAAAACGCGCCCTAAAGCTATCCAATTTCAACAGTTAAAATAAGTAATACCTATCTTAGTAATACATATTAAAACCATCAAAAATAATTAAGCGGCCTTATTACATTTAAAAACCCAAACCTCAACGTAAATAATAGGATGTCCAGTTCACCAAAAGAAAACCAAACTTTCAGAACGGGTGGCCACTCCGAATTCCCTCATAGCTCCAAGCCCACTATGGTTGGGGATTTCCTGCGTGGATGAAAATAAAAGGGGTGAGTTTGGGGAAACTCAGTGTGTAAGGAAAACCCATTCAAAGCCCAAGTCAGCTCAAGCCCATTGGGCCTAAGCCCATTCAGGTAACAGTGGTACTGGGCCAGAGCCCTTTTTAGATTACAATAAACTGGGCCTTAGCCCCTTATTCAGATAACAGTATGGCCCATAGGCCCATTTCAAAATACATGCAACATCAGTAAACATATGCAAGCCCATTTGGGGAGACTACTCAACCCACCAACCACTACACTCCACCCGTACCAACCATACACTCCATGTGGGGAATAGCTCAACCCACCCAGCCCAACACTCCATAGTTGCAGCCTTGCTGCTCAGTTAACAGTAAATTGAGGCAAAACCTCCAGTACGTGGACAAGCCACTTTCAGTACTTCCTCCGTCAATATCCCAGTCCCATGCATCAGATAATAACAACATGGCATGCAGTAAATAACAACAGTCAAACATGCATTTAGGTCAATTTAACCCTAGGGGTATTTCGATAATTTATCTACTAGGGGTAAAACTGTAAATTTTCCACTTTTAAAGGTATTTCAGTAATTTATCTATTTTAGGGTTTTTCATGCATATTCCTACTTTTCACGTACTAACAGAATCACGTACCGAGGGTTCTTACCAAATTGGACCTGTTGGCCCATCATTCCAATTTTGGCCCATTAAGCCCAAAAATATCGAGGGCACAGAAATCATGCACTTTGCAGTCCAAACATTGCAGCTTACCAAAAACATTAATCGATTTACCTCACGAGCATTCGCACACTCGAAAATCTACAAAATACCGATTTTCAGCATTTCGACTTTTCGACTTTTGCCGATCTAGACTAAGAAAGAGGGTGTTAGTTACACACCTGTTTGCGACGATATGCTGATGAGATCCACACACGAACCGCCTACAATTGGATTACTAACACGTTAATCTAACTATTCAAATACGAACTACGTATTAACCCCTTACAATATTCGGCCAACCACACCTACAGATCAGAGTAAGCTTATAAAAAATCAATAAGCAACTCATTAACAAATTTTTGTCAGTGTTTACCACATAATCATAATTTCACTGCAAGCTGTCTTCCTGAGCAACAGTCACTAAATCATTTATAACTGGAGCTACGAAACTCCAAATCAAGTGCCGTTAATTTTCCCTGAAAATAGACTCATATATATTCTATCCATAAAATTTTAAGAATTTTTTTGTTTATCCAATAAATACCAGATTTTTCTCAAAGTTTCCCATGTTTCACTGTTTGACTAATCTGACCACTCTTCATTACGAATCAAATTTCTCATTGTACAGAATTCAAAATATGTTATTGTTTATTCCATTTGAAACTAGACTCATTAAGCTTTAATTACATAATTTATGCAACTTCTAACTCATCTCCCACAATTTATGGTGATTTTCCAAAATCACATTACTGCTGCTGTCCCAAGCAGATTTATGACCAAATCACTCTTTCACACCTAACTTGCATGCTTGTTATTTAAACATGTATATCACCAATCAATCATCACATATCTATGATTTTACTTAAGTATAATCTCCATTTCATCATTTTAAAGCACAACATGTTAGCTGATTTTTCCCCTTAGCATCTAAAGCACATGCATGCTCATTTGTTTGGCTCAACTTCACCTATCTTCCATTTTTCATCAAAAGAACATGAAACAACAACCATTTCCTACATTTTAATTCATGACTAAATGCTCACAACACAACTAAAAACCAAAATATGCTTCAAGAGTTATGGTAGAATCAAGAAGAACTCATGAACATCAAGATAGAAGCAAACTACCATGAACTTACCTTCAATTTTCTTCCCCAAGTGATCGAACATTCAAGAGCTTTCTCCTCTCCTTTCTCTTCTCTAACTTTAGGCTATGATGAACAAAGATGGACAAAACTTTGTTCTTTGCACCCTTTTTTCTTTTAATAAAATTTCATATTTCATCCATTTAATTCTTTAATACAAAAGACATGAAATGCCCATCATGGAACATTTACCTAAACCATTATCATGGAACATTTACCTAACCCATTATTATGGAATATTTACCTAATCCATTATCGTGGAACATTTACCTAACCCATTATCAATTTGTATCAATTTGTACCATAAATTATGGATATCAAGTGCTCATATTGTCTACAACAACATGATGGCTAGCCACTTCATGTAAAATGGGAGGTTTGTCATGCAAAGCCTCCTATTTTGCACTCCTGTTTATTTGGCCACTTCAATTTAGCCTATAGCATTTTTAAACATTTTCACATAGGTCCTATTTCATAATTTCACTTCGTTTTTCTTATGGAACAAAAATTAACTAAAATTACCGGGTTCTATCTTAAGCTTGGGCCTTCTAGAGGCCCACTAACATAATTAAACCTATGCCAACATTCACAGGATTCCCGAAAATTGGGGCGTTACATTGCATGCATTTGTAGTAACTTTGCTCAAAATCCTAACTCTGAAAATGAAGAAAGCTGAGAATATGTATCTCAAATCTCTTAAACCTGAATTTCTCTTCATATTATTACTATTATTATAAACCCTTCCTATGGGGTTACTTGTTCATTTTACCATGGCTGCATCAATTGATGTTGGTAACATCCAATTCAGTTTGACTGCTTTCACCCCAAATATGCCTAGCATAGAGTTTGAAAATGATACAACCCCATCAGATGGTGCAATCCAACTCACCACCAACCAAAGGGACAAAGCTTTAAACGGTAGTGTTGGTCGAGCCACTTATTACCAACCAATGCACCTTTGGGACAATTCATCAGGGAATCTCCGACTTGCAGATTTCACCATTCATTTTTCTTTCTCCATCAATTCATTGAATAAGCCCTCCGGAGATAGGGGCGATGGGTTTGCGTTTTTCCTTGCTCCCAATGGCTCAAAAATCCCTCCTCACTCCGGAGGTGGTTGCTTAGGACTTTAAAGTTGCGATTCAGATGCCAACTCTAAATTTGTTGCAGTGGAGTTTGATACGTTTCCCAATGAACAATGGGATCCTCCGACGATGTCAGATCACGTGGCCATTGATCTCAACTCTGTCAAGACTTCTTTTTACCCTGTCGAATGGCTGTGGAGTGGCATTGAACATGGAGGAAAGGTTGATGCTTTCATCACTTACAACTCTAGTACAAAAAACCTTAGCATTCTTTTACTCGATGCTGATGACCTTACTTGTCAAAATTCATCTAGTCTTTCTGCAATATTGGATCTTAGTCTATATTTACCAGAATGGGTCACTTTTGGCTTCTCCGGATCAACTGGGTCTAAGATTGAGCTACACACTATTTATTCCTGGAATTTCAACTCCAGCCTACAGGTTTCCATGAATTCAACCATCAATCCTCCAAATGTGGCACCGAGCCCTCCAATCAACCCCAAAAGGGAGAGCAAGACATGGCTATGGGTAGTTCTAGCCATTGCTGGTGGCATTTCTGCATTTCTCCTAGTTATGGGTCAGGTTTGGCTCTTCTGTAGGAGGAGAAAGTACAGAAGGATGAGGGAAGATGGGAGCATGTCTGTCAACGTAGACATGGAAATGATGACAGCACCTAGGAAGTTTTCCTACAGGGAACTCAGGCTTGCAACCAATAATTTTGCCGATGAAGTTCTCCTTGGAGAGGGAGGTTTTGGAAAAGTTTATTTAGGCTTCTTGAGGGACATCGGTTCCAACATTGCTGTCAAAAGGATAACTCCAAATTCTCATCAAGGGGCGAAAGAGTACGAATCAGAAATTACCACTATTATCAGATTGAGGCACAGGAATTTGGTCCAACTCATCGGTTGGTGCCATGACAATAAGGAGTTCCTCATTGTGTATGAGTTCCTTCCAAATAGGAGTCTCGATTACCATCTACGCAAAGAGCTATGCTTGTTGACATGGGATACAAGGTATAAAATCGCCATGGGAGTTGCCTCAGGGTTGTTTTAACTGCAAGAAGAATGTGATCGATGTGTGCTGCATCGAGACATCAAGTCAAGTAATGTTCTGCTAGATTTTAGTTTCAATGCCAAGCTTGGTGACTTTGGGCTGGCTAGGCTTGTTGACCACGGACAAGGGTCTCAGACAACAAAGTTGATCCTTGGGACTGATGGTTATATAGCACCCGAGTGTCTTGAGACATACAAAGCCATTAAGGAATCCGACATATACAGCTTTGGTATTGTTGCCTTAGAAATAGCCTCCGGAAAGAAGGCCGTAGCTGTAATTGAAAGGAATGGCAAGAGATTCAAGACAAAACTGGTGGAATGGGTTTGGGAATTGTATAGGGAAGAGCGTCTTTTGGATGCTGCTGACCCAAGATTGTCTGGAAACTACGACATGGAACAAATGGAACGGTTGCTGTTAGTTCGGCTGGCTTGTGCTCGCCCAAACTATTTTGACCGCCCATCCATAAGACAGGCTATTGAAATCCTTGGTTCCAAAGCCCCACTGCCCAGTTTACCACGCGAGATGCCGGTTCCAATATACATTGCAGCTCTGCAAGACAACATCTTTACATGTTCAGTGTACAGCCCAATTAACAGAGCCCAAACACTAAGCCCCAATACCCGAGCCCGATGGACAAGCCCACATCAGACTAGGGTTTCAGAGACTGAAACCCTAGTGCCCCACTTGCCGTCGCTGCCACCACCTGCTTCTGTCACCTCAACTCTCTGCCACCGACCCACCACCATGCCCATTAAATGCCTGCAAAGAAGAAAATAAGCAAGCAAAGGACACAAACAGTAGCAAAATCAGCTATAAAAGCCAACGAAAATGTAACTTGGTTTGGGGGGAAACCAATTGTATTTGAGAAAAAAAAGCTGAGTGTATTTTAAGGGAGTTTTCCCCTCTTTTAAAGACTTTCAGGAATCAAAAAGAGATTTTAAGGTGATTTTTTGGTTTTTACAATAGTTTCTTTCATCTAGTTCTGGGTTTTGATTTCTTTGTTTTTTTATTGTGTTTTAGTTCTTTTTTTCTTTTTCATGTACGAAAATAAACGAAAAGGTAAAGAGAAAGGTAACCTCACCTTGATCTTCCCACAGACTCATCGCTGGAGATCTCTTCTCCAATCGCCGAAGTCGAACCGGGGAGAGGGGGAACCTTTCTTTCGATTTCTTTGGGGTTGAGAAGGCATGGCCTTCGAATGTGCCTCAAAACGAGGCTAAGAAGCCCATCTCCGCGCTTCGTCGGCCACCGGGTATGGTGGTGGTACGGCGGGCGGTGGAGAACATGATCGACGGAGAGAAATAGGGGAGGGAGAGAAAGCAAACAGCTTTCTGTTCTTTTTAAAATTGGGGGTTGGAAATGAACTTAGAAAAGAATGGTTTTTTTATTGTTTAAATGATGATGATGAAAGGGCGCCGTTTGGTGGAGTGGGGGGTGTGCATTCTCCCTAAATGGGTAATTTTCGAGATTGGTCCTTCTCCTTTGCAACTTCATTCGATCAGGCCCCAGATATCCACTTTTCTTGCGATTGGGTCCATAGACCTTCTGCACAGAACATGCTAGAACGGCGTCGTTTAATAAGTGAGGGGTTATTTCCCTCTTTGGTCCTTCGCCCTTTTGCGCCCTTTTGTTTTGGTCCTCCTCTGCGCATTTTATTATAGTCTTAACCTTTAAATTTTATTTTTATCCCAAATTGGCCCATTTTGTTATTTTTTTTGTTTTATTAACTAATCTAGCTATTATTATTATATTGTCCCATTATATATATGTATATTTACGTTACCATTATTATACCATTTAGCTTTACATTGTTATTTTTATATTTTATTTATATTTACTTATTTAAATTTTGAATATATTTGTCCTATTATTATTATTATTATAACTATTTATATATATCTTTATATCTTATTATATATTTATATCTTATTATATATCTATATATCTTTTTATAAACATATTTTTAGCTTATATACATGCATACGTTTTGTTATACATACATACATATACATCTATATACATCATTCATTTTTATAAAATATATGTATATACGTCTATTTTCTTTTATATATACATATACATACTTACATTGTTTTATTTTACGATATACATACTTATATCTTTTATTTTTATGTAATATATATATGTATGCACGTACCCATTTTTTATATATATACATATTATACTTTTATAATATATATATACATATGTACATACGTGTTTTTATATATATATATACACATACTTATACATATTATTTATATTTCAAAATCTATATTTTTCTTACGTATTTTTATATTTTTATAATTCATATACATATGTTTTTATATATATTGCAATACATATTAGCATCGTGTTTAATTTTACCCGATATATCAAAATCTGTTTCAAATAAATTAAATCTCGTGTTTAGATATATAAAAAAAAAATCGTATCCTAGCTTACTGGGTTTCGATTTTCATAATAAATCTAAATACACGAATCTTTTCAAACTCAAGTTTTTAAACGATCTCGGGAATTAAGAAAAGATCGTGCCCTAACTTACTGGGCCTGATTTATTTCTAAAACCAAGATAATAAAATATCTTTTAAATAAGCATTTTTCATCCGCGTATCGGGAATTTGAGACATTGTGTCCTAACTTACTGGATATGATTCTCTTTCTCAAATAACGTGAAATATCCCCTTTTTCCTGAAAATTTTCAACGTTTTAATACAAGGATCGTATTTTTAAAATTCTTCAAGGTTCTCAATTTTTGACATTAAGACATTAAGTAATCAACTAGGTACCAATTTTGGGCGTATCGAGGGTGCTAATCCTTCCTCGTGCGTAACCGACTCCCGAACCCGTTTTTCTGAATTTCGTGGACCAAACTTGTTGTTTTAATAAAATCAAACCGTTTATTAAAAACAACCCCTCTTCGAGGTGATCCAATCGCACCTCATAAAAAAAAAGAGGATTGGTGGCGACTCCCGTTTCTTTTTTCAAAACCCAAGTCAACCCCGTTTTTCATCCAAAAAATAGTGTCAACAGCTTGGCGACTCTGCTGGGGACGTATAAGTGAGTCGAGCCACGAGTTGATTATTTTTTGTCTTTTTGTCGAAAATCAAAAACTTGGTTTAACTATACGATCCTTTCATCGCATTTCATTGCTCTTTATTACAATTTTCATCGTTGTGGTTTATAATTGCTGTGTTAGTTTAAGTTTTTGTATCTTTCTGCACATTGCATTGCATGACCGTTGGTCACACCCTTTTAAGTGGGAGTGAGAAACTACGCATTCGTGAGGTTTTCACCTCCGCATGGGATAGTGAATCGCTTTCGGGATACATCCGTACCTATGTCTTCGTGAGATTTTCATCTCCGCATGGCCATAGGGAAATGTATCCCCCTGAATCGAACTTGGTCCGTATGAGCCTATAATGGGTGAGGATCGAGGAATTTGCTGGTTCAGGTACCCTACTTTAGAACCGAACCACATGTAATGAGCCATAGGAACCAACCTAGGTAGAGCTACTCCAAATTTTTAGTGCTTACCTAAATGAATGTTGTATTTATTTGTCGCTTATTTTAAATCTTATTCTGTGTTTAATGCTAATTTACTTTGTTTGTGATTGCATGGCATCTTCATTCTAAAAGAGGTGTCGATTTACATTCAGTTTCTCAGTAGAAAGCTTATCATGGAAAAGGGGTTTGTTGATAAAGTAGAGGATAATGCGGCTGTGCGAATATGGGCTGAAACGACACAACGGGAGAAAGGCGATAGTCTTACCAAAGGGTACGTGTCAGAATTGTGGGATTTTACCCGTATCAGTGTAATCCAGAATGACCTTCGAGAAATGAAAGAAGTCTGGGATCAATGGGATGTCGAGGCCAAGCAGCTGTTCTATTGTAACTACGGTGACCTACCTTATCTGCTTAGTGTCAAAGTGGACAAGTATTTATTCCGAGCCCTTGCTCAGTTTTGGAATCCTGCCTACAGTTGTTTCACTTTTGGGAAGGTAGATTTGACGCCTACTGTGGAGGAGTATACGACCTTGCTTCGGTGCCCAAAGATTCAAGTCGACAAGGCTTATTCCAGAGCTGCTTGTGTCCCTCCGTTGTTAAAGAAATTAATGAACATCACTGGGATGAGCGAGCAGTGGGTCGCTGCCCGGATCCAACAGAAAGGCGACAGTAAATGTGTTCCTTGGAAAAGTTTGCGAGATTTGGTGCTTGTACATCCTAACTTAAAGAAAAGGGTCGATGTCTTCGCTTTAGGTATCTATGGACTAGTGGTTTTCCCCAAAGCTTTAGGACACATAGACGAGGCTGTATCTGATTTGTTTGATCGGCTTAGTAAAGGGGTGACACCGGTTCCGGCAATACTCGCTGAAACTTTTAGATCCCTGAATGCGTGTCGAAAAGCAGGGGAGGGAAGGTTTATTGGATGCGCGCAGCTCTTATTGGCATGGTTCCATAGCCACTTCTGGAAGGTCGAAAATGTCTCTTATTGGGTATTCTCTGATAGCTACTCCCCTCTAGGAGAATCGGTGGCCACGCCAAGACGGGATGATATTTCAGAAGGAAAATGGATAGAGATACTCCAGAATCTCCAGGATGAAGATATTGAATGGAGGGCTCCTTGGTTAATTCCTGATGAGATATTGTACCGATGTGGAGATTTTGACTGGGTTCCGCTGCTCGGGATATGGGGAGCTATCGGATATGCTCCTTTACTCGTATCAAGACAGTATAGATCACGACAATTCATACCAGCAACGCAGGGGTTGGCTTATAGTGATTTTTCCTATAGGGAGGACAATTACAAGAAGAAGGTTCGAGAAATATCTAGTGCCTGGAACCAGACTCGTCGAATGAAGATCTTAGCCGTGGGTCCGACAATTACCCCCGAGTATGGTCAGTGGCGTGATCAAAGGATCAACGACAACATCCCGGCGTCAAATTCAGAAACTGCTCGATCTTTAGAGGAACACTTACAAGTTTTGCCTTCTGAAATAGAAATCATCAAACAAGAATTCGAAAAAAGGAGTTTAGAATTGGGGAAGAAGATAGAACAACTAGAGGAAGAAAAAATGCAGTTAGGACTGGATGTGGACATTCAAAGATTAGAGGCCAACAAATTGAGAAAAGGAAAGAACAAAGCAGAAGAAGATTTGGACAGCCTGAAGACAGATTACAAGAAGTTGCGTAGGTCGGTAAGAGCTGCTGGCTTGGGTAAAACGCCAGAACAATGGCGACAAGAAATTCAGGAGGAAAAGACGAAAGCTAATCAATGGGAAAAGAAATTTCAGGATACTCGGGCTCGAGAAGTCGCCTTGGGAAAGAGTCTACTAGTTTGCCAAGACGAGAAGACGGAGTTGAAGGTCCGGATAACTGAACTAGATAGATCGCTTCACCAATACTGTAATCGTGATGCTACAGTTGAATTAAGGGCGAGCTTAGACAAAATTGAAGAATTAAAAAGACAAATAGGAGGGCTAGAGAATGCATTGCAAAATAGTGAAATCCGGATAGAGCTTCTGGAAGAAAATAATGAGCAGTGGCAAAGACAATTCCGTCAGTCTCAAGAGCAGATTAGAAAAAGAGATTATATTATGGGAGAGGCGGTGACTCAAGTGCGCGAGGTAGCTGATCATCTGCAAACTCTAGCGGTTCAGGCTGATCTATTAAGTTTGAAGTATGAGTTAGAGTCGGACAGGGGCCGAGAGTTAGCTTGGCTTCTTGGAAAGGTTAAGGCTTTGAGTGTAAGGGCAAAGCCATATATGTAGTCTATTTTATGTAAAGAAACTCTTTATCTAGTAAAGTTTTCTAATGAAGTTGAATGAGAATCAGTGCCTCTTTTTCTTTGCATTCTTTTCATGCATTGCATCACATCATATGCATTAATGACCATAAAAAAAAAACCTAATCGAATAAAATCATTTCAGTTAACCTGGAAAACCAACAAAGTTACGGCACCCGAGCTAAGACAAAAATTATGGACCAAAGGTTGGAGAAGCTAGAGCGACTTCAAAGAGAAATGCAAGACCAGTTGCAGGCGCAAATGAAAGAGCAAATAGAAAAGATTCAGCGTGACATGGTGCAAAAGATGGAGGAGTCCCAAAATGATCTGGTGGCTAAGATGACGCAATTATTGAAGGGAGTAGATAAGGGTAAAGGTCTTGTGATTGTTAGTGAAGAAGAAAAAAATGGTGAACCACTTTATCCTCCAGGTTTCACGCCTCCGCATGCGCAAGTACAGACTGAGCTGCATCCGCGGAGACCCTCTGTGTCGGTTAGGCCCCAGCAGTTCCAAGGCGATGCTTCAATCCCAATGAATTTTCAACCCAGAGCGGGCTTTAATCCCGGTGATAGCCCGAATAATATTGCTGTCCCAGATCTTGACGAGATGGTTGAAAAGGACAAGGCGAAGGAGGAATTTCCAAAACAATTTGAGGAGAAATGGAAATGGATAGAAGAGAAGTTTAGGGCAATAGAAAGCATCGAAAGCTATGGAATAGATGCAAAGGATCTGAGCTTGGTTCCGGACTTGGTGCTCCCTTACAAATTTAAGATGCCGGAATTTGAGAAATACAACGGGACTAGTTGCCCAGGATCCCATATTACTATGTTTTGTAGAAGAATGACGGGGCATATTAATAATGATCAATTATTAATACATTGCTTTCAGGAAAGTCTTACGGGAGCAGCGTCAAAGTGGTACAATCAGCTGAGCCGAGCTAAAATTGCTACTTGGAGGGATTTAGCACAGGATTTCCTGAGACAATATAATCATGTCTCAGAAATGATGCCTGATAGGATAACTCTGCAAAATTTAGAGAAGAAATCGAACGAAAGCTTCAGACAATATGCGCAGAGGTGGCGAGAGGTGGCGGTTCAGGTGCAACCACCGCTTTTGGAAAAAGAGATGACGACGCTTTTTATTAATACTTTGAAAGCCCCGTTCATCACTCACATGTTGGGAAGTGCTTCAAAAAATTTCTCGGATATAATCATGAATGGTGAAATGATTGAGCATGCCATTAAAAGTGGAAAAATAGATGGAGGAGAAAATAATAGGAGGGCACCCCTGAGGAAAAGAGAAAATGAAGTGAATAATGTGAATGCTTATGGTAGGTCAATTACCGTGAATCAACCAAAGAAAGTGGCTGCTAATCAACAGGGATCATCAAGACAAGAGTCAGGAGTTAGGCAAACTACTGAAAAGCCCCAATTCACGCCAATCCCGATGTCATACAAGGAGTTGTATCAGACTTTATTCGATGCACATGTTGTTGCTCCTCGTTACTTGAGTCCTCTACAACCCCCGTATCCAAAATGGTATGATGTGAATGCGCAATGTGATTATCATGCGGGAATTTCTGGGCACTCGATAGAAAATTGTACTGCCTTCAAGAAGGTAGTAGAAGGACTTATCAATTTGGGTGTCGTCAAACTTGACGACTCACCTAACGCAAAGAATCCGTTACCTAATCACGCAGATAAAGGGGTGAATATGGTTAGCGAAGGTACGGGAGAAGAAGTCAAGACTGACATTGCTGAAGTAAAAACTCCATTGAAATGGGTCTGGAAAGAAATGGCGAAAAGAGGTTTGGTTATTTCAGATTCTGAGGAAGGGCATGAGATGGGAAATTATTGTGAATTTCACCATAAAACAGGGCACGAAATCCAAGAATGTGAGGGATTTAGGGCTTTGGTTCAAAGCATGATGGATAACAAGGAAATGAGGTTTTACGAAGATGCGAAAGAAATGAGGAGCATATGCGCGACAGAGTTGGGAACAAAGGCTCCAAAAATAGATCATCCTGTGGTCATTATCTCACGCCCTAAGGGTAATGAGGTTAGGGCTCAGGTAACACCGAAAATTGTAATCCAGAAACCATCAAATTTCTCTTATAAGGATAACAAAATGGTACCGTGGAATTACGGGTGTAATGTGACCGTTTTGGGAAAAGAAGCAGAAAGAAATCAGGAAACAGGTTCTTACACGCGCAATGGAAAAAGATACGACGCTCAAGCAGAGTCGTCCAGGGAAGAGAATTGGAAGAAAGAACAGAGGAAAGGGAAGGCAATAGAAGTTGAACCATTGGTAAATGAACCAATAAAAGAAGAGGAGGCAAATGAGTTTTTGAAGTTTTTGAAACACAGTGAATACAGTGTTGTAGAGCAACTGCACAAACAGCCAGCCCGCATTTCTGTATTAGCTTTACTCTTAAACTCAGAAGTACATCGGAATGCACTATTAAGGGTGCTAAATGAAACATATGTGGCTGACGATATTTCGGTAAACAAGCTGGATCGGCTGATCAACAATATTGGTGCTGACAATTTTATCTTCTTCAGTGATGATGAAATACCATCCGGAGGAAGAGGTTCTACTAAAGCCCTACATGTTACTGTCCGATGCAAAGAGTACACACTCCCGGGGGCCTTGGTTGATAATGGATATGCACTAAATGTATTGCCTTTGTCCACTCTTAGTCGATTACCAATAGACAGTTCGCACATGAAAGCATGCCAGAGCATAGTAAGGGCATTTGATGGAACAAAAAAGGAGGTTATGGGGAGAATTGAGGTACCATTAAGGATTGGCCCAGTCACTTATGAGGTGGATTTCTTGGTAATGGATATTAAACCCTCCTACAACTGTCTATTGGGGAGACCGTGGATACACTCAGCAGGGGCAGTACCTTCATCATTACATCAGAAGGTGAAGTTGGTATCGGAGGATCGGTTGGTAACAATAGATGCAGAGGAGGATATTATCGCAATGATGACTAGCGATGCACCTTATGTGGACATCAACGATGAGGCACTAGAATGTTCTTTTCGGTCGTTAGAATTTGTGAACGCGATGTTTATTGCGGAGGGAAATAGAATTCCAGTACTGAAAATATCCAGGACCACTGAGATGGGATTGCGATTGATGGTAGGAAGAGGAGCCTTACCCGGGAAAGGATTGGGAAAATATCTTCAGGGAAGGATTGAGGCACCAATGCCGAAGGAAAAGTTTGATAGATTTGGTTTAGGGTACAAGCCAGACATGAAACAGAAGAAGAAAGAAGTAGAGAAGAGACAAGAGAGAAGAAGGGCGGGTTTGAATGGACATGAAGCTAAGTGTGAGCCTTTAACCCTTCCCCACATATCTACATCTTTTGTGTCGGGAGGATTTATTCATTCTGAATGTGGAGTGTCCAGTAGCGGCATGGGAGGAATGTTGGAAAATGTTTATACCAACGCCATAGAAGCAACGGAAAGGAGGGCTTTGTTGGAGATCTGCCCTTATGAGCCTGGAAGCGAGCTAAACAATTGGACTGCTGAAGAAATCCCTGTAGTCTTTAGGGCTTATTCAGAGTAATGCTCAAAACATTCCTGTTGTTTGTTGGCCTAGAAACAATATGAAATTTTTTGTGAAATAGGCATTGGGCCTAAATATCATTATTTTAATGAAATACGTGTCAACGTTCATCTTGATCAGTCATTTTTTTCTTTTTATATTTTTCATTTGGTTGATTGTCTTACAAATAATTCTTTCATTTGTAATTCTTTTGCACAAACATATTCATAAATTTATATTCTTGGTATATTCTTTGATATGCCCTCATAGGTCTTCAGATATCAATGACATGAGTGACGCTGCCTCAAACACGGAGCCTATTTTTGAGCAAGAAGTGTGTTCAGAGGGATCCCACGACTTTGAAAATGACGAAGATTATGATGCACCTCCGGACTTGTTAAGAATGATGGAACAAGAGGATAAGCATATCCTACCTCATAGGGAATCATTAGAAATAGTGAGCCTAGAGGATGGAAAGGAGGTGAAAATTGGAACTGAAATCACCGCAAAGACAAGGCAAGACCTCATTAATTTACTCCGAGAGTTCAAGGATGTTTTCGCGTGGTCGTACCAAGATATGCCTGGGCTAAGTACTAATATTGTGGTGCATCGTCTGCCCATAAAGGAGGATTGTAAACCCGTTCAACAGAAGCTTAGGAGAATGAGACCTGACATTGTGTTGAAAATAAGAGAAGAAGCCAAAAGACAATTCGACGCTGGTTTCTTACAAGAGGTCAAGTATTCGGATTGGGTAGCCAACATCGTCCCTGTTCCCAAAAAAGATGGAAAGGTACGAATGTGTGTGGATTATAGGGATTTGAACAAGGCTAGTCCAAATGACAACTTTCCACTGCCTCACATTGATACTTTAGTAGATAACACGGCGGGCTATTCATTGTTTTCTTTCATGGACGGTTTCTCTGGATACAATCAAATAAAGATGCATCCTGGAGACATGAGAAAAACCACATTCATTACCTTATGGGGAACATTCTGTTACAAGGTAATGCCCTTCGGATTGAAGAATGCGGGAGCAACATATCAAAGAGCTATGGTGACTTTGTTTCACGACATGATGCACAAGGAGATCGAAGTCTATGTTGACGATATGATCGCGAAGTCTAGAACGGAAGAAGAACATGTTCAGGTCTTGAAAAGGTTATTTTTGAGATTAAAGAAATTTCAGCTCAAGCTTAACCCGGCCAAATGCACGTTTGGAGCCAGATCAGGGAAGTTATTAGGCTTCATAGTTAGCAAAAAGGGGATCGAGGTTGACCCAGACAAAGTAAAGGCAATACGAGATTTACCTCCCCCGCACACTCAGAAGGAGGTCCGAGGTTTCCTAGGGAGGCTGAATTACATTGCTCGGTTCATCTCACAACTGACAGAGAAATGTGATCCAGTATTCCGGCTCTTAAAGAAACATAACCCGGGCGAATGGAATGAAGAGTGTCAGAGGGCTTTCGATAAGATAAGGCAGTACTTGGCTAATACTCCAGTCTTATCACCTCCAAGTCCAGATAGGCCATTGATATTGTATCTAACAGTGTTGGAGAATTCCATGGGATGCGTATTGGGCCAACATGACGAGACGGGAAAGAAAGAAAAGGCAATATACTATCTCAGTAAGAAATTTACCGATTGCGAAATGAGGTACTCATCAATTGAGAAGTTGTGTTGTGCTCTAATCTGGGCAACCCGAGACTGAGGCAGTATATGTTGTATCACACGACTTGGCTGATTTCAAAGTTAGATCCTTTAAAATATATGATGGAATCGACTGCTTTGAACGGGAGAATGGCTAGATGGCAGATCTTGCTCTCAGAATTTGATATAGTATATGTCAGTCAAAGGCCATAAAGGGAAGTGCAATAGCCGATTTCCTAGCTAGTAGAGCCTTGGAGGACTATGAATCTTTGAATTTCGATTTTCCAAACGAGGACTTGATGTATGTGGCGAATACTGAAGAAAATCCTCAAATGGATCACGTATGGAAGTTAAATTTTGATGGAGCTTCAAATGCTACGGGTAATGGAGTTGGGGCAGTCTTGGTATCCCAAGTGGAGATCATTATCCTGTTGCTAGCAAGTTGGACTTCGATTGTACAAATAACATGGCAGAATATGAAGCATGTATTATGGGCATTCGTGCAGCCATTGAACGGAACATCAAAGTACTGAGAGTATACGGGGATTCAGCGTTGGTGATATACCAACTCAAAGGGGAGTGGGAGACTAGAGATCCTAAGCTAATCGGTTATAGAAAACTAGTTCTTGATTTGGCTAGGAGTTTGACGATATCACCTTCTATTACCTCCCACGGGAGGAAAACCAAATGGCTGATGCATTAGCTACTCTAGCTTCGATGATTCAGGTGAATAGACTTGAGGCAATGAGGCCTGTTCAGATGAGTATCTCTGAGACCCCGGCTAATTGCTGCAATATTGAGGAGGAGGGAAAAGATGATTGTCCTTGGTGTCGGAGTATCTTACAATATGTGAAGAATCGGGAATACCCTGATCAAGCGACAGAGAATGACAAAGAACTCTGAGAAAGATAGCCATTGAATATGTCTTAGATGGAGAAGTGTTATATAAAAGAAGGAAGGATCAAGTACTATTAAGATGTGTAGATGCTGTAGAAGCCAAGAAAATTTTGGAAGAAGTCCATGAGGGTATTTGTGGGACGCACGCCAGTGGTTTCACGATGGCCAGACAGATCATGAGATTTGGGTACTATTGGCCCACCATGGAAGGAGATTGTATTGATCATGCCAGGAAGTGCCACAAATGCCAAATTTACGGAGACAAAATACACGCGCCTCCTTCACCTCTTCACGTCATGACCTCTCCTTGGCCGTTTTCCATGTGGGGTATGGATGTTATTGGGCCAATATCACCAAAGGCTTCTAATGGGCATCGCTTCATCTTCGTAGTAATTGATTACTTTACCAAGTGGGTGGAGGCTGCTTCATATGCAAATGTCACAAAAGCATAGTCAGCAAATTCTTGAAGAATGAGATCATTGTCGATATATCTGAGAGATATATCGACAAGCGATGAACTTGAATAATAGCACAATAGCTGAAGTTTGACAAATAAAATTAATCAAACTCACGTCGTATGTCAAATGAATGGTGATGGAGCGGCAATAAAACATTAAAGGATTGTAAAATGACTGAAACTTAAAGGATGCAGAGAAGTTATCATTTGCTCTCCTTGCCTATCGAACATCTGTTAGAACTTCTACTGGGGCAACGCCTTTTTCTCTGGTTTATGGAATGGAGGCAGTATTACCCATTGAAGTTGAAATCCCTTCTCTACGGGTGTTATCTGAGCTACAGTTGGACGAAGCCGATTGGATCCAATCTCGGTACGATCAGTTGAACCTAATAGAAGAAAAGAGGCTAAGAGCTATTCACCATGGCAAATGTACCAGAAACGAATGATGCGAGCCTATAATAAAAAGTCGCCCCCGAGATTCGTGAAGGGGACTTGGTACTAAAAAAGATCTTCCTATGCAAAAAGATTTTAGAGGAAAATGGATGCCAAATGGGAACTG